>NC_067424.1:40620996-40675770 GCF_009764475.1 Pristis pectinata
AGGAGATAGGCTAGTCTAGCCCCTCGAACTGGATGCTGAACTGCCCCTCAGCATCCCCCTCCCGCACCAGCTGCATGAACAGCTGTCACCGAGAGTTTTACATGTGACAAAGGCCGGGCTCCCGAACACCAAGCAGTATTAGGGTTTTCACTGACCGCACGTCCCCCAGAGATCGCAGGTAGGGGAGGGGGACCTCACCAGTTATAAAGGGCGGGACATTTGATAGGATAACCCTCTGTGCTGTGGCCTTCAGTGGGTCCACTGGCAGGAAGATCCCAGCTGCCGTGAGACCCCATTCAGGGCCAGAACACCCCTCACTCGGACATCAGGAAGGACACAGCCTTCCCGTTAACCTTTGAGGCTGTGAGAATGGCTGAGGATCCCGCAACCTCAGACATTGCCTGTACACTGAGCCCAATATTAATATTTGGGGGCACATAACTGTTCATCCTGTTTCCGTGTTTCAGTAGCCTGAAAGGTGACACGTCCACAGGGGCTGTGACATCTGTCTGTATCCGAGAAGGTCCCGTCATCTTCGAAGGTGCAGCCCAACATCGATAAACAGTGCACTTGCAGAAGCTAAAAGCACTGCTGGTCCTGCAAATTAACATGAGACCAGCAGGATGCACCGTTCATCACCTCACCAAAGGAACAGTTCAGAGAAGGGAGAAGGTGGGAGTGCTCTCAGGTTACACAAACAATTATCTGGTGTCGTTGGAACTTCTGCCGACCAACTCTGCAGCTTCGTAGAAAGGTGTCTTCCTTCAGGCCGGTCTGATTTTCCCCAGACCGCATGGAATTCCAAGGTGTTGCCAAATCCCCTTCACCCAGCCGACACTGGGCTACGCAGTCGGTGTGGGAGGGAATTTCCAACGATGAAAGTTAGTTCAATCTCAGCTCCTACCAATGCTTACAAGCTCAAATTGGCAATCTGCCAGCCTCTTCTGCTTCCACGATGCTCGAAAACACACAAACCTCGTGAAACAGAACTCCTTCAAAAAGCAAACCTCTGTAGTTCACTATCAAAGGCAAATTCCAAAGTATCCCCCACCTTCCAGCATTCCCTTCAGCTCTTTCTTTGGACTTTGTTGAGCTGGGAGAAACTGGAACAGGGAGGTCCGTTGTGTCTGACCCTGCGAGTGTGTGACAGGACAGTGTTAGAGGGAGCTTCTCTCTGTTTATTCTGCTCTCTGGCACTGTTTGACAAGACCCTGTAGAGGAAGGTTTACTCTGTGTGCAACCGGCTTTCTTGCCCTTTATACCCAGGTCTCCATTCAAGTGTGTCAGAGTAGCCTGGGTGAGTACCTGCAGTACATTTTGTAGACAGTACACACTGTGTCTCTGGTGGTGGAGGAAATGAATGTTTAGGGAGGTGGAGGGGGGGCTGATCGAGCTCTGTCCTGGATGGTGTTTGAGAGCTGTTGGAGCTGCACTCCCCCAGGCAGTGGAGAGTGTTCCAATGCACTCGTTCCAATCTGCTCCATTGGACGTCGTGTCTCACAAACCTGACTGAGCACTCGGAAGAGGTGGCTAAGAAGATTGACGAGGGCAGGGTGGTAGAAGTTGTCTGCATGGACGTTAACAAGGTCCCACATGATAGGCTGGTCTACAAGGTTAGAACACATGGGATCCAGGGTGAGCTAGTCAGTTGGATACAAAATTGGTGGTGGGGGTCAAAATTGGTGGTGGCTTTTCAGATTGTGACCAGCGGTGTACAGCAGGGATCGGTGCTGGGTCCACTGTTGTTTATCTTAATACATTAATGGTTTGATTGAGAATGTAGATGGAATGATTAGTAAGATTGCAGGTGACACCAGAATTGGTGGTATAATGGAAGAAGGTTGTCTCAGGTATTTATCAACTGGGATAGTGGGCAAAGGAATGGCAGATAGAATTTAACTCTGACAGCTGTGAAATGATGCATTTTGGTAAGTTAAACCAGGGCAGGACATTCAGTAAATAGCAGGGCCCTGGGACTGTTGCTGAACAGAAAGAGCTTGGGGTACGAGGCCATAGTTCCCTGAAAATGGGCACACAGGTAGACAGGGTGGTGACGGAGGCGGATGGCATGCTTGCCTTCATCGGTCAGGGCACTGAGTGCAAGAGTTGGGATGTTATTCTTGTACAATGTGTTGGTTAGACCACACATGGTTTCTGGTTGCCACACTAAAGGAAGGACGTGATTAAGCTCGAGAGGGTGCAGAACAGATTCACGTGAATATTGCTGGGACTGAAGGCCTCGAGTTACGAGGAGAGATCGGATAGGCTGGGACTGTTTTCCCTGGAGCGCAGAGTGGAGAGGGGAATGCGATGAGGGAGAAAGTGGGGAAGGTGACGGGGAGAGTTGTAGGGAAAATGTTGAAGGAGAAAGTCAAGTGAAAGCAGTGAAAAGGGGGATGGTTGGGGAAAACAGGGATTTGAAAGCGGGAAGGAAGGTTGGGAGGGGGGAAGTACAGCTATAGTGGGGAGGGCAGGAGGGGAAAGGAAAAGGTGAAGGGGCAGGGGAGGAGTGGAGAAAAGGAGGGGCGAGGGAGAGAGAGAGAAATTGAAAGATAAGGGGGTACCCTGGTGAATTTAAAATGAGAGTGAGCCCCAAGTTCTGCATCACATCCAGCTGGAGACGGATCCCCGTCCGTACATTGGTCTCCACTGGAACAACGTCAGAAGCCAGAGTCAGTGTGTCAGAGTGGGAGTGGGACGGACAATTAAAGTGAAAGCAACTGCAAATTCAGGGTCAGCATTGTGCCTGAATGGAGATGTTCTTCCAGGTGGTCACTGATTCTGTGTCTCCAGCGTAGAGGAGACCAAAGTGTGAACACCAAGTGCAGTTCACTGGGTTGGAAGTACATGAGAATCCCCGCTTCAGCTTTTGGGGACCTGGACAGAGTGAAGGGAAGAGGTGAAAGACCAGGTGTTGCCTCTCCTGCGGTTGTGGAGATAGTTCCGCAGGACAGGGAATAGGTAAGGTGCAGGGGGTTCTGCTGGAAGAGGGGTCCAGGGAGCCATGAAGTGAGAGATCCTTCAAAATGCGTAACAGAGAGGGGAGCAGCAGGTACGTCTGGTGATGGAGTCTCATTGAAAGGGGCAGAAAGCACAGACGTTGATCCATTGAACGTGGAGACCAGTGGGGCAGGAGGTGAAGGCCTGAGGATCATTATCCTAGCTTTAAGTGGGGGGGGGGGGGGCGCGGGTGTAAGAGCAGAGATGGAAGAAATGGAACAGATTCAATGAGCGCTCTATCGTGTGCTGGGGACCACGGATAGTGGCAAAGAAAGATCTCAGAATCTTGTCATCATGTGGGCAGGTAGAATGGAGGTGGAGGGACTGGCAGAATAGAATGGGCTCTGTCTTCTGCTGGACCAGATTTAGGGTAGGTCTGGGCTGGATCACACTCAGGTGTATGAGGGACACCAGGACCACTCACAGGGGTGACAGAAAACATGGAATTGGGGAGAATTGCCGGGATACAGAGCCATAAACAGGACAAGGCGGAGAGTTTGTGGATGAGCGTGGGCAGTGGTTGAGAAAGAGTGCGCAGCCCACCTGGGAACTTCCTCCAGCAGCAACTGGCTGAACTGAAGGGTGAGGGAAGGGTTAAACTGGTGGGTGGAAATGAGCTGGGAGCGGCTTAAAGTTCATTTGGGACTGTTGGGGGCGGGGCGGGGGGGGTTGGGGATCGAGGTGTCCACAAGGATCTCCTTTACTCATCTTTCATCTCTCCGTCCCAACCTCAGAGCCCATGTCAGGAACACACATCACGGTTCAGAACATCACCGGGACCTGCAACCTCACCCTGACCTGCTCCGTGACCTCAGGTGACCCCACCAGCTTCAGGTGGTGGAGGGGAGGAGAAGCTGTGGGAAACGACAGCCCCCATCACCTCTGGGAACACGGAGAGACGGTAGAGATTCATCACACAGCAGAGGTGGAGGACGTTGTGTACAGGTGTGAGGCCAGGAACCCCATCAGTGAGGGCACGGCACAGATCCGGCTGTGGGACGTCTGTAAAGTGCACACAACTGGTGAGTGTCAGAGGGAGGAATTGGAATTTAGAGAGGACGGTGCTTCCCTGTCCCAGTGGTGTGTGATAGGACAGTGCAGAGCAGCTTCAACCTGTATCTATCCTGCTCTCTGACACTGTCTGACAGGATACTGTAGAGGAAGGTTTACTCTGGATGCAACCTTCATTTTTTGGCTTTTATACCAAGGCCTCCATTCGCACTTGTCGGCGAAGCCTGAGTGAGTAACTGCAGTGCATTTTGTAGACAGTACACACTGAATCAACTGTGCACTGTTGGCGGAGGGAGGGAGTGCTTAGGGAGGTGGAGGGAGGGAGAGAGTGGTCAGGGAGGGAAGAAGTGGTCAGGGAGGTGGAGGGGGAGCCGATCGAGCAGCTGCTTTTGTCCTGGATGGTGTCCAGAGTTGTTGGAGCTGCACTCACCCAGGCAGTGGAGAGTGTTCCATTGCACTTGTTCCATTGCTATGCGTTGCACTCACCTCCCACAATTTGTTCCTGGGAAATTGTGTCTTACAAATCCAATCGTGCTTTCTGAAGAGGTGACCAAGAGATTGCAAGATCAGGGCAGTAGAAGTTGTCTACAGGATCCTTAGCAAGGTCTTGACACACTTCCACATGGTGGGCTGGTCTGTACATGGGATCCAGGGCGAGATGTCTGGTTGGATACAAAATTGGCTTGGTGGTCGGAGTCAGAGGGTGGTAGTGGAGGGTTGGTTTTCAGGTTGGATGCAGTGCTGGGCCCAATGTTGTTTGTCATCTATATTAATGATTTGGATGTGAATGTAGGTAGCATGGTCAGCATGTTTGTAGATGACTCCAAAATTGGTGGCGTAGTGGACAGTGAAGAAGGCTGTCTGAGGTTACAATGGAATATTGATCAACAGGGAGCGTAGGCCATGAATGGCAGATGGAATTTAACTCAGACAAGAGTGTAGTGATGCATTTTGGTAAGTTAAACCAGGACAGGACCTACACAGTGAATGGTGGGACCCTGGGGAGTGTGGTTGAAGAGAGGGAGCCAGGTGTACAAGTACATAGTTCCCTGAAAGTGGGAACACAGGTGGTGAAGAAGGCAGATGGCGTACAGCCATGGCATTCAGTAGAAGGGTTGGGATGTCATATTAAAACTGTGCAAGACTTTGGTTAGACCACACTTAGAGCACTGTGTGCAGTTCTGCTCACCACACTACAGGAAGGAAGTGATTAAGCGAGAGGCGGTGCACAGGGATTTCATGGGGATGTTACCTGGATTGGAAGGCTTGAGTTATAAGGGGAGATTGGACAGGCTGGGACTGTTTTCCCTGGAGCAAAGGAGGCTGAGAGGTGACATGATGGAGGTAAATAAAATTATGAGATCGCCAGTTTCCATTTCCCATGGTCAGGGTGTCTATAACTAGAGGGCACAGGTTTAAGGTGAGAGGGACAAGGATTAAAAAGGATCTGAGGGGTAAATATTTCACACACAGAGTAGCTGGAATCTGGAATGAGCTGCCAGAGAAGGTGGTGGAGGCAGGAACAGTAACAACATTTAAGAGGCATCTGGACAGGTACCTGACTGAGCAGGTCAGAGAGGGACATGGAATAATGCAGGCAAGTGGGGTTAGTATAGATGGGCATGAGGGTCGGCATAGACACATTGGGCCGAAGGGCCTGTTTCTGCACTGTTCAATTCGATGAAAAGCAAAGAAACGCAGATGCTGGAAATGAGAAGTGAAAGCAGAAAATGATGGAGCTGCTCAGGAAACAGAAGCATATGTTCCTGCATCATTTGTTTTCCCGTCTCTCATTCACTCACTTCCAACTCTTGGACTGAAGAGCTGTCAGTAACAAGCTGCCGGAGGGATTTGTGTGTTTGACCTGCACCCTGACTCTGACCTTCACGTGGGGCCCAGTCGCCCTCTTAATTACGGCTCAGACCGTGACGACACACAAAGGAAATCTCTTGGACAGCAGTGGTGAGTTTCTCCAACAGGTCGGTTTATTCAGGCCCTGTTACAGTGTACACTGGGGAGCACTTTGAGAGAGAGCTCAGAGATACTCCACTGACCCAAAAACTTCCAGCAATTTATAATGTTTGCATTGCAATAGTTCCGTGTGGATTTTACAGTGTGACGACAGTTTATCGGTGACCCACTTCTCTTTGTTCATGTCTGCTGGAGTTACCTCATCTGCTGACATCCTCTCGACAATTGGGTGTTCTGGTCTATTCTGCACTTAGCCTACACACTGACCTCCATATGTTTGTCTCTGCCCCAACTGGCGATGCCTTGCAATCTGAACACCTCCCTGATCTAATTACTGCACTGCCTCTTGTAACATGATCTTTAAGCTACCTTCACTATTGACCCAATTTCCCACCATCCGTTTCCAGTTGGCAGGGCACTTACGTTGACCATATTACACACTGTCCCCAATTATCTTGATTCCCAGAGATTCCTTCCTCTCAAACCTTCACCACCCTGTCTCAGACATCACCTGAAGAACCTTGGTTTTAATCCTTTATCACATGTTCCCCCTGTTCTCATCACTGCTCCCCATTCACAACATCAAACACATTCGTTTTCTCATTTTCCCAACTCCAGTGAAAGCAAGTGACCTGGAATGTTAACTCTATCACTTTCGCAGGCGATACTGCACAGCTTGCTGAGAGTTAGCAGACCCTTCGTCCTGATCCCATTCGCTGTCATCAAAACCTTTCTGTTTGTTTAGCCTTTCATATATCCCCTGCTGCCTTTGCATTCACCAACTATTGATGCCACGTCAGGGTTTACTGAGGGACGGTGTAAGGGATCTGTATTAACATCAGTGGGGATACAGTCAGTGACACAGGGCACTGGGGGAGAGGGAAAGTGTGAGTGATGAAAGCATAATATGTTAGATGCACGGCTAGGTTTAGCAGTGTCAGTGGGGAGGGCAGAGGACGGACTGTGTTGGTCCTTGGATGGTGAGAAGGGAAGGTGTAAAAGGGCAGGTTTTGCATCTCCTGCGTTTGTTGTGAGGAGAGTTTGATGCAGACAGAAGCAGACCGGTTCTTGTTCAGGGATTGTCCTTTCTGAACGCTGAGATAGGAGAAGATGTGGAATTCCGTTTCCGGTACTGGAAGTCACGGAGGATGATCCAGTGAATGTGGAGGCTGGTGGGATGTCGGTGAGAACAAGGGGAGCCCCGTCCTTGTTCAGCTGGACAAGGTGGGGTGAGGGCAGGAATTGGGGGAGATGCAGTTGAGAGTCCTGTCAACTCTGGTAAAGGGGAAGTGTGGTTAAACAAGGGGAGATGCTGTTGCTTCCATGTGAAGCAGCGGTGCACCCGCACGTCCAGTCTGATATTCTGCGTTCAACCAAAACTAAATACAGTTTGTGCGACCGTTTTGCAGAATGTCTCCGTACCGTCCGTAGGAGTGAACCTATCAGTTTAGTTCTCCCTCCCACTCCAACCTGTGTTTGGCCTCCTGCATTGTTTCAGTGAACTCAAAGAGCAGAGCCTCATCCACCTCCATGTGCTCTCCATGTCAGTCCAGGTGAAGGGTGTCGACCCAAAACGTCGACTGTCCATTTCCCTCCATAGATGTTGCCCGACCCGCTGAGTTCCTCCTGCATTTTGTGTGTTACTCCATGTCCTCCAACCTTGTTCACCGACCTCCTGTGTGGGACCTGTGCAAAGCCTTCTGAAAATCCACACCCATCACATCCACGGGTCTCCCCCTCATCTGCTCTGCTACATACATCCTGAAAGAACACCAGCAGATGAGACATGGTTTCTGTTTCATAAATCCATGTTGATTCTGATCACTTGTATTATTATGCTTCAAGTGTCCTGATATCACATTAATTATGACAGATTCCAGCATTGTCCCAACTCGCAGCATCAGCCGGAGAGGTCACTAGTTCCCTGTTTTCTCTCTCTCCCTCCTTTCTGAAACAGTGGGATCACATTTGCTTCCTCCGGTCTGCAGGAACCATTGCAGAACCTGCAGACATTTGTAGGACGATAACCAGAGTGTTCAGTAACGCTACAGACACCTGTTCCCAAACTCTGGAATGGGGATCATCGGATCCTTGGCACTGATCAGTTTTCAGGATCAGAGTACTTCCTTAGTAACCACCAACTTTACTTTCCTCAGTGACACCGGCCACTGGCTCTCCGGTATTTTTGGGAGATGTTTTGTGCCTTTGTTTGTGAAGATGAACAAGCTTTTGTTTAATTCCTCTGCCATTTCCTTAAATCCCCATCACAAATTCTGCCAAATCTGTGTGTCAACCCCAGTCTTCCCCTCTTGTGTATTGGCGAGAAGGGAAGTGGGTGGAGCGAGTGACGTGAGGGGTGAGTGGAGGGGACTGAGGCACGGTGTTGGGGTGACGGGGAGTTTTCTCTGGCCTGAGGTGGGATGGAGTGGATCCGTCGATCCCGTGTCACTGGGAGCGTGAGGATTGGATTAGTCATGGAATCTTCTCTCGTCCCCGGTGCAGCACCCAATACAACAACAACATCCGATACAACACCACCCATGTTTCAGCTAACGACCCTGCTGATTGTTCTGGCGGTGCTGGTGATCTTCCTGATCTCTGCTCTCATCGTGATTCCCTTGGTCATCTGGAGGAGAAGGGCGGCCAGAAGGGAAATGGCTGCAGAAAGGGATATGTCTTCAGGCACTGAAGGCAAGTGGTTCTGACACCCAGTCCGTGAGGCTGGGGGTTGGGGGAGGGAGGGAGAGGGGGTGGGGGCAGGGTAGGGGTGGATGGAATGGTGACATCGGGGGAGTGGAGGGAGGAGTTAGATGGCGGACAATGGGGAAGGGTTTCAGTATGGACCCTGTCACCTCTGCTCTCTGTCCCACAGGCCCAGCGGAGACCAGCACCGTTTATGCAGATCTTCGGTGGACGCAGAACCATCATGCGAGCCAGCATCCCCCTGTGGGGAACAAGAGGGTAACGGCAGTCACATCACCTCAGGGAAGGGGGGAACTGGGGGTTCGAACCCCCCAAACCCCTGGGACCACCCTCACCATCCCCAGGACAGACAGAACATAAGGTCCCACTGGGAATCTGCACAATCCCAGGATCAACCACAGGTCCCTGTCACGGGAGTTCCTTCCACCCAGTGCTGTGGAACTGAGCACCACACACTGAGGCATAGCAAGATCCTACGTACCAATGAGGAACCAGCTGAATCTTAGCCTCAGCGATGTCCAGGCCTCAGGCAGATATAACAGGAATTGAATGCACCTTATATCCACACTCCATGTACACAACCAGTTAATGGCATACATAGTGACCTGTACACCCAGTCACTGGGGTACACTGGTCTCCCACACACCAGTCTCTGGGGTACACTGTCCCAAACACACCCAGTCACTGGGGTACACTGCCCCCACACACCCAGTCACTGGGGTACACTGGTCTCCCACACACCAGTCACTGGGGTACACTGTCCCAAACGCACCCAGTCACTGGGGTACACTGCCCCCACACACCCAGTCACTGGGGTAGACTGTCCCCCCAACACCAGTCACTGGGGTACACTGCCCCCACACACCCATTCACTGGGGTACACTGCCCCCACACACCCAGTCACTGGGGTACACTGTCCCCACACTCCTAGTTATGCACAATTGTGTCTGTTTATTTGATGGTCACTCTTCGATTTAACATTCAAGCTGCTCAGCAGTTTTTTGAGTTCAGTGAGAATGTGCTGAGAATGAAAGATCTGTGATGTCGGGTTAGTGTCAGTGTTTGATATTTAGTGCTTGGGGCGTGTTGCTGACTGGAGATTCTGTCTCCATGTATCCCTGACCCCCTGTCCCCGTGTGTCCTGTCCCTGTGTGTCCTGTCCCCGTATATCCCCGTCTCCGTTTGTCATGTCCCATGTGTCCTGTCTTGGTGTGTCCCTGACCCCCTGTGTCCCTGTCTACGTGTGTCCTGTCCCCATGTGCGCCTGTCTCCATGTATCCCTGACCCTCTGTGTCCCTGTCTCCGTGTGTCCCTGTCCCATGTGTTCTGACTCTGTGTGTCCCTTCCCCGCGTGTCCCCGTCCCCGTGTGGCCCGTCCCTTTGTTTCCCTGTCCCTATGTGTCCCTGTCCCTGTGTGTCCCGTCCCCGTGTGTCCCTCCATTCATATGTCCCCCCCGTCCCCGTGTGTCCCTCCATTCATATGTCCCCCCCGTCCCCATGTGTCCCTCCATCCATGTGTCCCCCCCGTCCCCGTGTGTCCCTCCCGTGCCTTGTCCTTGTGTGTCCCATCCCCATGTGTCCCGTCCTTGTGTGTCCCCTTCGTGTCTTCTCCCCAAGTCTCTGTCCCCGCGTGTCCTCTCCCCGTGTGCCCCTGTCCCCAAGTCTCTGTCTCTGTGTGTCCTGTCCCCATGTGTCCTGTCCCTTTGTTTCCCTGTCCCCGTGTGTCCCGTCCCCGTGTGTCCCTGTCCCCAAATCTCTGTCTCCGTTTGTCCCATCCCCGTGTGTCTCTCCATCCATGTGTCCCCTCTGTCCCCGTGTGTTCCTGTCCCCCTGTGTCTTGTCCTTGTGTGTCCCATCCCCATGTGTCTCATCTCCATGTCTTCTCCCCAACTCTCTGTCCCCGTGTGTCCCATCCCCGTGTGCCCCTGTCCCCAAGTCTCTGTCTCCGTGTGTCCCTGTCCCTGTGTGTCTTGTCCTTGTGTGTCCCGTCCCCGTGTGTCCCGTCCCCGTGTGTCCCGTCCCCGTGTGTCCCGTCCCCGTGTGTCCTGTCTCCAAGTGTCCCCGTGTCCCTTCCCCATGTGTTCTATCTCCATGTGTCCCTGTCCCCGTGTGTCCCTTCCCCGTGTGTCCCTCCCTCCATTTGTCCCCGTCCCCGTGTGTCCTGCCTCCATGTGTCCCGTCCCTGTGTATCCTCTCCCCGTGTGTCCCACTCTCCGTGTGTCCCTGAACTGCCCCAGTGTGGGACTGACAAGCTCTGTTTCTGTTACAGTGTGTCAGTCTGGAGGTCAGTGCCGAGAACCCCAGCACAGAGTATGCGGCAGTGGTGTACCGTGCGAAACCCTTCCCTGGAAGGGCTGAGGACAGAGCCCATGGACAACGTCCCGCAGTCTAGGCTGAATCCTCCCTCCCTCCACACCAGCACAAGGACGGCACAGATCCTCAGGAGGAGCCGCTGGTCAATTGGAGGTTGGGGGATACAGGGGGTTCTCTGTGTCCCACTCATGTGGTGGGACCCACGAGACATCATTGTTATGAGCCAGGTTGCTACTTGGTATGTGTCCCTTTAAGGCACCTGGACAGTGGTGTAGTGGCGTGTGTGTGTGTGGCTTTATCTGACTACTGCGAGGGAAAATAAAGACTATAACTGGAGCATAGTGGCAGTTG
The DNA here is from genome assembly GCF_009764475.1 of Pristis pectinata. Lineage (NCBI taxonomy): Eukaryota > Metazoa > Chordata > Chondrichthyes > Rhinopristiformes > Pristidae > Pristis > Pristis pectinata. Next base: position 40,632,346 of record NC_067424.1, read on the forward strand.
CACAGAGGGAGAGAGAGAGAGAGAGAGAGAGTTGGTGGCACTGACTGCGGGTCTCTGTATCTATGGATGAAGAACAGTAGCTGTGGCTGTCACTGTACAATCCATGTATGGATTTGTGGAACAATCTGTGGCGTCCACTCTGTCGTTAACCTGTACTGGGAAGCAGGTATGTCTGTGGGTGGCCATGTGTCGAGTGCCCTCGGTGTGGCAGATATTTCGGAACAAAGCAATGGTGATTGAGGCGTCGTATAGTTCCATCGTGGAACTTGTGGATTTCATAAATTCCTTCTCTCTATAGTTACTCTACATTCTCCTGTGGTTTTCAGAAGCCTTTGCTCATCATTCTACTTTATGACTCGCTGAACTGAACTTTGAGAACTTTTCCTAGACTTGGGGGTTTGGGAATTTGCCACACACACACTTCGGGTTTACTTTGGGGTCACTGTTTAATATCTAATGTTTTTATTTCTCTTATCATTACAGGTAGTGATTAATAATAGATTCTAATGTTTAAACATGGCTCGTTGTGTTTCTATTGTTGCTGGTATGTAACAAATTTGGGGGCTCATCCGGGATCGATCCCAAGATTGAAGAGAGTGGTCCGGGATCGAACTCAGGACTGGTAGGAGAGGTCTGGGTTTGAAACAAAATGGGGACAATATGTTGTCCTGAAATCAATTTTCCCTTTCCGTCCGCTGTAAATAACACAATGCCACGAGGTCGATTCGAACAAATACCTTTATTAACGGTGCACCACTAGGAGAATTCTCTTCAGCACTCACTAAAAGTCGCCTCCCGAGTTCTCCCCGAACAAAGGGCAGACAGACATTTATACAGGAATTGTCACACACGTCCCATGCAAACGGCGCCGTGAGTTTCGGTCAAGCTATAGAGATCCCGAGACAGCTATCACAACTTTTGTCTCAGTATAATTGAGTTATAATCAAGGCTTTCAAAGGCAGGTATCACCCTTCATTGTTCAGACCAAGTCTTCACCTCGATCTTAATTACACTCAGTATCGCCACCGTCTGACATAGCAGAATGGTCCGTTACCCGAAACAAAGGCAGTTAACATACTTAACATTCCAACCTAACTAGTGGGTCAGCAGCTTGCTTGTCCTTGCTAAAGAAATATAAATGCATATATATATATATATATATATATATATATATATATATATATATATATATATATATATTTTGTTTGCCAGTTATAGGTATGGTTGCAATTCTTAACCCTTCACTTCCTCATTCCCTCCTTTTTATCATTTCATGATAAACTAGAGCGGCGCTGAGAACGGGGCCAAGAGCTCATTAATAAGGACCTTGCAACAGGTATTTAGACAGGCCAGCAACACACAGCATAATATTATAATCACTATTAGTCCCACAGCTCCATGCAGCAGGTATGATGCCCACGACCCTCCTGGCAGCCACCCCAACCAACTTGTCCCTCCTGTAATTTCCCTGTCTAAAGCTATCTACTTGCGTCTGAATGTCCTGAATGGCATGGAGATGTTGTAGGACTCATCTCTCACGTTGGTGATACATTTCTCCCCAACTATAGCACATACTCCTCCTTGCTGAGCTAGCTGGTAGTCCACAGCATACCGGGTCTGCTGGGCATAAAGTTGAAGCTCTGCCAGTTCCCGGTTCACCGCCTTCGGGCCCTCCATAGTACTGTTTCCCAGTGCAGCCAGTCCACAAATAAGGTAGTTCCGGTTGTTTGCGCCTATAGTTCCTGCCGAACCCCCCAGAGAGAGAGTACTCAGGAATCCATGGCCTAACAATGCTAAGGGAGATCCCAATGACATAGGATCCCTCCAATCCTCACAGAACTCCTCACTAACTGACTGCACCACAAGTCTTTGTTGGACATGAGCCTTCCGGGGGCAGGGGACCGTGACCGGCCCGATCGTTCCTATTGCAAACCAGGCTGGCAGAGTGGGGGTGGCTGTGGTGTAAGTGCCACTAAAGAGGAACACATACCCTTCCTTAGCCCGGTAGCAGGTTACATTTCCCGATTGCCGTGGACTGGGCATTCGAGAATACCAAGAGATCCCAGCAACATTTCTCCCATGCTCCCTCAGGTAATTCTCCCTGGTTAGCCATTCTAAAGAGACATTAGACAATCTCACGTGGGTCCCGTTCCCTTCTCCACAAACCCATTGCTCTCCTGCAAGTAACGTAGCACACCTGGTGGCAGCGCACTCACAGCTAAACCATCCCCCTTTAAACCCGCAATTCCTCTCTGTACAGGTAGTGGCGGCACATGTTATCGTATGCTGTACAATTGCTAGCCCACAACCCCACCCTCTGCCGGTGAAACAGTGGGAGAAGGACTGGTGGTGGGCTGTACTACTAGGTCCTGTAACTGTTCCTTGCAAGCATTTACCCGGCAGCACCCTCCTGTAAGTTCCCATGTGTCCAACACACTTTGTTTTTGTAAATTCATACTTTAAGAGGGCCCTGGGGCTCCAGCTTGGTTTGGCTATAAAAAGGCCTTCCGGTGACTCTGCCAAGGGGTAACAAACGGTGCGATTCCCATGTAGGTGCATATGTATTTGTAAAACAAATTATCCTCTGACGCCCACACAAGAGTACTAGTAAAGGTGAAGAGTCCGAATTTAAAAGGTATTAGCTTTCCTCCCGTGGCCATCGTTTGCAGTCGCTCAGATGAATCCAACGTTCCTGGCCTTTTACTTTCCTGGCTGTCGGTGTTTGGAGTAGTATCTGGAAGGGGCCTTTCCACCGAGGTCCCAGTTTAGGGCGCTCCCAATCCTGTATCAGTACCGAGTCTCCGATTTCCAGGTCAGGCAATTCCGTGTTCTGCCCTTGAGGTGGTTTAAAGGCACTCTCCACCTGAGAATGAAGAAACTTTAAAGAGGACGTAAGTTGTCTGAAATACCTTTGTAGTTCATCCCCCATGATATTAAGGTCAACCTGTGTGGGGGTTGGGTGGCAGCGTCCCATGGGGTTCTTCCCGGACGCCCATAGACGATTTCGGCAGCCGATGCCCCGGTGGCTGAGTGGGGGGTGATTCTCATATGGTATAATGCTAAGGGGAGAACCTTCAACCAGTTTAGACCTGTCTCTGACACTAATTTGGTTAGTTTATTCTTAAGGGTGCTGTTAGCTCTCTCTACTACACCTGCTGACTGAGGGTGGTAGGTGCAGTGGAACTGCTGTTCGATATGCAGTGCCTCGCACAATTCCTTATTTATTTTCCCTATGAAGTGGGGGCCATTGTCAGAACTCATCCATCAGGGTGCCCCAAACCTTGGTATAACCTCTGTAAGTAATAACTTTACCACCATTGAGGCCTTATTGTTAGTGGTTGGAAAAGCTTCAATCCATCTACTAAATACATCAACAATAACGAGCCAGTACTTGTAACAATGTACACGCGGTAATTCAGTAAAGTCGAGTTGTAAACATTCAAAAGGACCACCTGGCAAGGGGGTTTTGCCTGGGGTGCACTTCACCCCTTTCCCAGCATTGGTTTGTTGGCATATCAAACACGACCGTATTTTGCCTTGTGCTGCTTCCTCCAATCTGGAGTGCGACGAAGTACGTAGTAAAATGTTACTCATTCCCTCCTTGCCAAGGTGGGTGTCAGAATGTAGGCAGTCAATAAGCATTGGTAACAAAGAATCAGGTATACATACTTGACCGACTGGAGTAACCCAGAGGCCGTGTAGCGTGGAGTGCGTACACCCGTGCGCCTTCCACATTTGTTTTTCTGAGTCAGGGGCGTCCCCCTGTAAGTGTTGCACAGTGACCATGTCTGGGGTGCCCAGCGTTGCTATCTTTGGCTTACACACAACTGCTTGTTTTTCCATAGTGGAAACGATTTTAGACCCCTGGTGTGCTGCCAATTTCGCTTCTGTACCTGCCCTGTTATTGCCCTGGGTTATTAGGGAGGCATCTGAAAGGTGAGCGGAGCATTTAATGATGGCCAATTTGTCTGGGAGGAGGATGGCTTGGAGGAGGTTCTCTACATAAGCCGCAATCTGTATGGGGCTACCTGTAGAGGTCAGAAATCCCCTGTGTGCCCAGAGTTGGCCAAAATCATGGGCAACTCCAAAAGCATAGTGGGAGTCAGTGAAGATGTTAGCTACTTTGTCCTTGGCTAAAATGCAAGCTCGGGTCAGGGCAAAGAGTTCTGCTTTTTGGACAGAGACTGGGGGCTGCAGAGATGCAGATTCCACACTCTGGGAGTCGTTTACCACGGCATAGCCGCTAAGGTGGGTGCCCTGTTCAGAAATGTAGGAACTACCGTCGACGTACAGGTTTAAGTGGGCTGACTGGATGGCCTTATCTGAAAGGTCTGGGCGGGGTGCAGTTAAAAAGTGGTTACACATTAGACAGTCATGAGGTGGGTCTGCAAGATCCTCAGGTGGGGCCTCTAGGAAGGTGGCAGGATTAATGGTCGTACAGTAGGCAAAAGTGAGGAGTGGGTTATTCAGGAGTGCTACCTCATATCTGTTTAAGCGGGCCTGGTGTTGCATCTGGTGAGAAGTTAAGAGTGCCGTTACAGTATGGGAGGAATAAACTATCACTGCCTGTTGCAGGGTTATATTGGAGGCTGCTGTTACTAGGGAATAAATGGCTGGAAGCATTTGTGATCATGGCGGAAGTCCCCCTGCAACTGGGTCCAGCCGAATGGAGTAGTATGCCACCAGTCTTTTCCTATCCCCATGGGTCCTAGGTAATTACAAGAGGGTGGTGGTGGTGGTCCACAAGGGGGCCCGTACACTGGGGTTCTTAAGTCATTGGGGTACAGTGGGTATCCTTTACCGGACCAGTCAACCCCTTCTGGAACGCAAAATTGCCGCTCCATTTGATAGCCCGTATTGTCGGAGTAGGAAGGTTGGGGCCGAGGGGGTCTCTGCACCATTTCCTATTTTACCTTTGTGGCTTTCGACTCGCACCCGTTACTCCAGAAGTGGACTAGCGCCCTCCTCATGGCTTGTCGTGTGTGGTCAGGCCAGTTCATGTCATTAGTGCAGATAGCTGAAGCCACTCCCGCAGGGATGCATTGTAGTAGGAGGGCGTTAAACTGGGGGGAGGCATTCCCTCTGTTGTAGGCATCGTCCCCCGCATAGGTACCGTAAAGTGAACAGAAACGGTCCCAAAAGTCTGGGCCGTCCTCACCATGTTTCGGTCGGCATTCTAAAACTTTAGTTATGTCAATAGGCTGTTGAAGGGTTTTGCGAAGGGCAGTTCTAATAGATTCTCAGACGGACACCGACTCTGATTCTACCACTGATTATGGCGACCCTACAGATCCCAGCCTACCAACCATGTTGAATGGGGTTCAGGGAGCCAAGGTTAAGAAACAATTCCCCATATCGGAATGGTCCATTACCCAAAACAAAGGCAGTTAACATACTTAACATTCCAACCTAACTAGTGGGTCAGCAGCTTGCTAGTCCTTGCTAAAGAAATATAAATGCATATATATATATATTTTGTTTGCCAGTTATAGGTATGGTTGCAATTCTTAACCCTTCACTTCCTCAGATAGAGCTGATAAATTTCTTTGCGATTGGTTTGTGGGTGCGGAAACCAGCAGCAATGGATATTGATGCATTTTTAGAATCACCAACCTTCGAGGAATTGCAGGGAGTGACAAAGGAAGAGGTGTTGAACATTGCTGAACAGTTAAACCTTGAAGCAGTAAAGTGGTGTATGACAAAAGCAGGTATTCATAGAATGATAGTTGACTGTTATATGGATAAGGGGCAGTGAGGTGCGTGAGTTGGAACAGTTTCAGGAAACTGTTCTAACTCACGCACCTCAATGCCCCTTATCCCCTGCCACTGCCCCCAGAGATCTCTGATGCCCAGGTACAGCTGGCACAGATGCGGTTCGAAGAAAAGAAGCTTGAGATAGAACACAGGAGACTAGAGATGGAACACAGGGGGATGGAGTTAGATAGGGGGCAACGGGAGAAACAGCGACCGCATGAGTTAGAAATACTGAATCGTGGGCGTTCTGTTTCTGGTGGTGGTTTTATGGCCAGTAGGGAGGTTCAATTAGTCCCTCCATTTGAGGAAGATCAGGTGGATCAGTATTTCCAATATTTTGAAAAAGTTGCTGAGAGTTCAAAGTGGCTACGGGACAGATGGTCTCTTATGTTACAGAGTGTGATTAAAGGTAAAGCTCAACAAGATTATTCTATCTGTTACTGAAGCAGCTGACTATGGGAAAGTAAAACAGGCCGTGCTTAAAGCCTATGAATTGGTTCCTGAAGCTTATAGGCAAAAGTTTAGGGATCTGAGGAAATCTGTGGACCAGACATACATGGAATTTGCTGATGAAAAGAGTGTGCGTTTTGAACGATGGTGCACGTCTAGAAATATAGATGAAGATTATAACAGACTGAAATAATTGATTTGAGTGGAAGACTTTAAAAGGTGTGTCCCGGGTGACTTAAAAACATATTTAAATGAGAAGGAGGTGGAAACTTTGCAAGAAAATGCAAGGATGGCAGATGAGTTTGCTTTAACCCATATGTCTAAGTGGGGACAAACTAAGACCTTCCAAAAGAGTTATAGGGATAATCCAGGTAAACCAGAGGTTAAATTGGGAATTAGTACAAAGCAAGTGCTGGAGAAACCTGCTGAGTGTACTTGTTATTACTGTCAAAAACCTGGTCATGTGGCAGCTAATTGTTCCCTTTTGAAGACCATGCCAAAGGCTTGTTTTCACATAGTTAAACCCTCGCTTGCAGATGCTCAAGATTTTCTGGAATCTGAGGATTGAACGACTCTGTAATTTTCTTCATAAACATCACTTCTTTATTTTTGATAACTTTTTACGAATACTTTGAATGTTTATGTGCTTTGATTTTTGATCTTTCTTTTGATACGTTATTTTACATATATTCTTCTGAGGTTTTTTTTACTAATAAACCCACAAAGATACTTGTTATTCCATGGTTTTGAAACTTATTTTTGAGTTTATGTTTTAGAACCATAGAACCATAGAAAACAGGCCATTCAGCCCTTCTAGTCTATGCCGAAACATTATTCTGCTAGTCCCATTTACCTGCCCCCAGCCCATACCCCTCTAGACCTCTCTCGTCCATGTATTTATCCAATTTACTCTTAAAAGTTAAGAGCGAGCCCGCATTTACCACAGTAGATGGCAGCCCGTTCCACACTCCCACCACTCTTTGAGTGAAGAAGTTCCCTCTAATGTTCCCCCTAAACCTTTCCCCTTTCACCCTAAAGCCATGTCCTCTCATACTTATCTCTCCTAATCTAGGTGGAAAGAGCCTACTTGCATTAACTCTGTCTATACCCCCCATCATTTTGTAAACCTCTATCATATCTCCCCTCATTCTTCTCTGCTCCAAGGAATAAAGTCCTAACATGCTCAGTCTTTCCCTGTAACTCAACACCTGAAGACCTGGCAACATTCTTGTAAATCTCCTCTGCACTCTTTCAATCTTACTGACATCCTTCCTGTAGTTCGGCGACTAGAACTGCACACAATATTCTAAATTTGGTCTCACAAATGACTTATACAACCTCACCAAAACATTCCAACTCCTATACTCAATACTTTGATTTATAAATGCCAGGATGCCAAAAGCCTTTTTTACAACCCTGTCTACCTGTGACTCTACTTTCAGGGAATTATGTATCTGAACTCCCAGATCCCTTTGTTCCTCCGCACTCCTCAGTGCCCTACCATTCACTGTGTACGTCCTCCCTTGATTTGTCCTTCCAACATGCAACACCTCACACTTGTCTGCATTAAATTCCATCTGCCATTTTCTGGACCATTTTTCCATTTGGTCCAGATCCCTCTGCGAGCTTTGAAATCCTTCCTCGCTGTCCACAACGCCTCCAATCTTAGTGTCATCCACAAACTTACTGATCCAATTTACCACATTATCGTGTAGATCACTGATATATACAACAAACAACAATCGTCCCAACACAGATCCCTGAGGCACACCACTAGTCACATGCCTCCAATCTGAGAAACAATCATCCACAACCACTCTCTGTCTTCTCCCACTCAGCCAATTTCGAATCCAGTTTACAACCTTTCCATGGATACCCACTGACTGAACCTTCTGAACTAATCTCCCATGTGGGACCTTGTCAAAGCCCTTTCTAAAGTCCATGTAGACAACATCCACAGCCTTACCTTCATCTACTTTCTTAGTGATCTCCTCAAAAAACTCCACAAGATTCGTTAAACACGATCTACCACGCAGAAAGCCATGCTGACTATCCTTAATCAACCCTTGGCTGTCCAAATACTTATATGTCCTATCTCTCACAACACCTTCCAATAATTTACCCACTACTGATGTCAGGCTCACTGTCCTGTAATTACCTGGTTTACTCTTCGAGCCTTTCTTAAACAATGGAACAACATGAGCTATCCTCCAGTCCTCTGGCACCACACCCGTGGCTAAGGAAATTTTAAATATATCCGCCAGGGCCCCAGCAATTTCTACACTAGTCTCTCTCAAGGTCCCAGGCAATATTTTGTCAGGCCCTGGGGATTTATCTACCTTAATTCACTGTAAGGCAGCAAGCACCTCCACCTTTATAATCTCTATATGTTCCATGACACTAGTGTTTGTTTCCCTTCCTTCCATTTCCACACTGCCAGTTTCCTGAGTAAATACTGATGCAAAAAAACTGTTTAAGATCTCCTCCAGCTCCTGAGGCTCCATGCATATACGACCACTCTCATATTCTATGGGACCAATTCTGTCTCTCACTATCCTTTTGCTCTTAATATACCTGTAGAAACCCTTTGGGTTTACCTTCACATTATCTGCCAAAGCAGCCTCATGTCTTCGTTTTGCCTTCCTGATTTCCTTTTTTAGTATTTTCCTACATTTCCTATACTCTTCAAGTACCTCATCCATTCCTAGTTGCCTATACCTGCCATACACCTCTCTCTTTTTCTTAACCAGCTCACCAATATCCCTTGAAAACCAAGGTTCCCTATGCTTGTTACCTTTGCCTTTAATCCTGACAGGAACATACAAACTCTGCACTCTCAAAATTTTGTCTTTGAAGGCTTTCCATTTACTGAGCACATCCTTGCCAGAAAATAACATCCCAATCCACCCTAACAAGATCCTTTCTCATTTCCACAAATTGACCTTCCTCCAATTTAGACCCTCAGCCCAAGGACCAGACCTGTCCTTATCCAGAATTAACTTGAAACTAATGACATTATGGTCACTGGACCCAAAATGTTCACCTACACATACTTCTGTCACCTGACCTGTCTGGTTCCCTAATAGGAGATCAAGTATTGCATTCTGTCTCATTAGTGCCTCTATATATTGATTTAGAAAACTTTCCTGAACACATTTGACAAATTCCAAGCCATCCAGCCCTTTCACAGTGTGGGAGTCACAGTCAATATGTGGAAAGTTAAAATCTCCAACTATTACAACTTTCTGTTTCTTACATCGGTCTGCTGTCTCCTTACAGATTTGTTCCTCCAATTCTCTCTGACTATTGGGCGGTCTATAATACAACCCTATTAGTGTGGCCACACCTTTCCTGTTCCTCAGCTCCACCCATATGGCCTCTGTAGATGAGCCCTCTGGGCTGTCCTGTCTACGCACAGCTGTGATCTGTTCCCTGACCAGTAATGCCGCTCCTCCCCCTTTCATCCCTCCCCCTCTATCACGTCTGAAACAACAGAAGTCCGGAACATTAAGCTGCCCGTCCTGCCCCTCCTTCAACCATGTCTCACTAATAGCAATAACATCGTAATCCCACGTGCCAATCCACTACCTAAACTCATCCGCCTTACCTACAAAACTCCTTGCATTGAAATAGATGCACCTGAGAACATTACTATCATGTACAAACCTTTGATTTCTGTCCATACCTGCAGACCTCGCACGATCATTTTCCTCCTCACTTTCTTCTCTAACACTCTGGTTCCCCTCCCCCTGAAAATCTAGTTTAAACCCACCGGAGCAGCACTAGCAAACCTACCCGCAAGTAGGTTAGTCCCCTTCCAGTTCAGCTGCAAACCGTCCCTTCTGAACAGATCCCACCTTCCCTGGAACAAAGCCCAATTATCTAGAAACCTGAAGCTCTCCTGCACCATCTCCTTAGCCACGTACTTAGCTGCATGATCCTCCTATTTCTCGCCTCACTAGCACGTGGCACTGGTAGCAATCCTGAGATTGCCACCTTGGAGGTCCTGTCCTTTAACTTTGCACCTAATTCCCTAAACTCTCTTTGCAGGATTCCTCCTTCTTCCTATCCACGTCATTGGTCCCAACATGGACCATGACATCTGGCTGCTCACCTTCCCTCCTGGGAATATCAAGAACTCGATCTGAGATATCATGGCCCCTGGCACCAGGGAGGCAACAGACCATCCGGGGTTCTCGATCTCTCCCACAGAACCTCCTAACTGTCCCCCTAACTATTGAATCCCCTATCACTACTGCTCTCCTCTTTACCCTCCCTCCTATCTGAGATGAGGGTCCCGCCTCGGTGCCAGAGACTTGACCACTACAACTTGTCCCTGGTATGTCATCCCCACCAGCAGTATCCAGAACAGTATACTTATTGTTGATAGGAATGGCCACAAGGGTGCTCTGCTCCTTCTGTCTAATCCCCTTCCCTTTCCTAACGGTCACCCAGCTACCCGCCTCTGACTTTGAGGTCTAACTATCTCCCCGAAACTCCTATCTATGTCTGCCTCCACCTCCCAAATGATCTGAAGTTCATCCAGCTCCAACTCCAGTTCCCTAACACAGTTTTCCAGGAGCTGCAGCTGGATGCACCTTTTACAGGTGTAGTCATCAGGGACAAGTGTGCTGCCCCTGACTCCCCATGTAACTGCATTCGGAAGCTGTTTTGGGCTTTTAGCCAAGTCTGTTGCTTCGTTACCTTATCGGAAGTTCAGTGTCTAATTTGAATCTACTTCCTAACATGGCCTTTTTACTACTCACACTTAAATAATGTTCAAATGGATCGAGCAATTAATTTAATTAGTTTTAACGTTAAAGGATTAAACCATCCTGTAAAACGAAACAAGATTTTTGCTTACATTAAAAAGCTCAAAGCTTCAATTATTTTTTTACAAGAAGCTCAGACACACAATTGTGATACTTCACGCTTTTTCAGTCGATGGAGAGGGATGCCATTTCATTCCTCTTTCCGAGCTAAATCCGGACGGAACTCAATTTTTATAGATAATACTGTTTCATTTGTTCAACGTGAGGTAATAACAGATACTAATGGTCATTTTTTTTACAGTATCAGGGAAGCTAGGTAATAGACCAGTGGTATTTGCCAATGGCTATGCTCCGAATACGGACGATCCAGGATTTTTGAATGATTTTTTGCACTTTTGCCAGATTTGAATCTTTACTGTCTGGTTCTAGGAGTTAGACTCAAGGTTAGATAGGTCATCGACTAAACCAGCAGCTCTTAATAAATCAGCTTTATCTCTTCAATCGTTTTTAATGAAAGCTAACGTTACTGATGTTTGGTGTTTTTTACATCCAGAAGACAGGGAATATTCATTATTTTCTCATGTTCACCACACATATTCCAGGATTGATTTTTTTTATTGATAATCAAATGATTTCATCAATTCAATCCTGTGAATATGAAGAGGTTGCTCTTTCAGACCATGCTCCTGTGCTTTTATCTTTAAATCTCCCCGGACTCCCTCAAATAAACAGATCCTGGTGCTTTAATCTAACATTGCAATCTGATAAAGACTTTTTAAAATTTTTGGAGAAACAAATCACTTTCTCTTTTAAAGAGAATACCCCAGGAGAGACTTCTAGTCTTGTTATATGGGATGCTTTGAAAGCCTTTATTAGAGGACAGATTATTTCTCACACGGCAAGCGTTAAGAAAAAACTAACACAGAGAGGATTGATTAGGCTAATCAATTGAAACTTCTTGACCAAAAGTATGCCTTGGATCCAGACCTACTTTATATAAAAGGCGAGTTGAAATTAAAACCAAGTATGATCTCCTTTTAACATATCCAGTTGAGAATCAACTCTTAAAAGATAAAAGTCAATTTTACATTCATGGAGATAAAACAGGTAAATTATTGGCTAACCATTTAAAAACCTCTTTTGCTAGACGGCAAATTAAAGAAATTCACAAAGCCAATGGAGAAAGAACAACGTGTGGCGACTCACCGTCCGAGCAGGCGAGCAGGCACGTGGTCGGAGCAGCGAGGCCCAAGATGGCGCTGGGCCTTCAGCTTACCTGAGCGACGGGGGAGAACCCGAGCGGGCGAAGAGACTCTAATGACATTGTGCGTACGTCATTTCCGCTCTCGGAAGGCGGGAACCTTTTCACTTAAAAGACCCACGAACAGCGAGAAATAAATCAATCTTATTCTACAACTCACAGACTCGTGTCTTTATTTTCGCATCGCTACACTGGTGACTTTGACGGTCCAAACAGATTTTGGACCCTCACAATGACCGACAAGACATCAGCCAATGCAGTGGTGCTCAAGCTGCCCACATTTTGGATGCTTTGGCCCCGCGTGTGGATCGACCAGGCCGAAGCACAGTTCCAACTTCACCAGATCACCTCTGACTCCACATGGTACTACCACGTGGTCAGCTCCCTGGATCAGGAGACAGCCACCCAGGTTGGAGACTTCATCCAGTCTCCTCCAGAGGAAGGCAATTATCCAGCTTTCAAGGACCTTCTCATTCGGACATCTGGCCTCTCCTGTCGTGAGCGCGCCACCCACCTGCTTCATCTCGACGGCCTGGGGGACAGATCTCCATCGGCCCTGATTAACAAGATGCTGGCTTTAGCTGAGGGGCACAAGCCCTGCCTGGTGTTCGAGCAGGCCTTCCTCGAACAGCTGCCCGACGACATTCACCTGCTGTTGGCTGACAGCAATATCAGCAACCCATGTGAGGTAGCCACCCAGGCAGATGTCCTGTGGAAGGCCAAATGTGAGAGCAGTTCGTCCGTTGGCCAAATCGCCAGACTGCGTGCCCAACGCCTACCTAAACCAGTCCCAGCTACCGAGCGACCACACCCCAGAAACACAGATGATGACACTGGCGACAAGCTGTGTTTCTACCATCAGAGGTGGGGCGCAGAGGCCCATCGATGCCGCCCACCCTGCTAGTTTCAGGGAAACGCCAGGGCCAGCCGCCGCTGATGGCTACGGCGGCTGGCCACCAACATAGCCTCCTATTCGTTTGGGACAATCAGTCCGGGCGTTGTTTCCTCGTCGATACTGGAGCAGAGGTCAGTGTTCTACCCCCAACCGGCCCCAACGCTCGTAGCAGGCAATAGCGATCTGCCCTCAAAGCTGTAAATGGCACAACGATATGGACTTTCAGTACCCTTACAGTCCAATTACAATTCTACGACAGCCGTTTTACTTGGAACTTTGCCGCGTCGCCCTGCCACTCCTGGGAGCCGACTTACTCCGGGCCCACAGCCTGTTAGTCAACCTGCGAGGGAAGCGGCTAGTGCACTCCAGAACCTTCCAAACTTACTCTCTGGGAGAAGCCAGCCTGCCAGCCCCACGCCTGGACTCCCTTTCCCTGTCTGGCAACAAGTACACCAAGCTCCTAGCCGAGTTCCCATCGATTCTGACACTTCAGTTCAAGAATTCGATGCCCAAACACGGAGTGAGGCACCACATCACTATGACAGGGCCACACCTTCACGGCCAAGCACGACGACTACCTCCAGACAAGCTCCGCCTGGCGAAGGAGGAGTTCTGCTGCATGGAGGATCTGGAGATCGTTCGCAGGTCAGACAGCCCCTGGGCCTCCCCACTGCACGTGGTCCCCAAAGCTACCAGCGGGTGGAGGCCCTGCGGCAATTACCGCAGGCTGAATGACGCTACACCCCGCACCGCTACCCCGTCCCTCATATCCAGGACTTCGCGGCGAACCTACACGGGGCCCACATCTTCTCCAAGGTGGAACTCGTCTGGGGGTACCACCAAATCCCGGTCCACCCTGAAGACGTCCCCAAAACTGCAATCATCGCTCCGTTTGGCCTCTTCGAATTCCTTCGAATGTCGTTCGGCATTAAGAACGCTGAGCAGACCTTCCAGCGGCTGATGGACGCGGTAGGCCGTGACCTGGACTTCGTGTTCATTTACTTAGATGACATTCTCATCACCAGCTGTAACCACCAAGAACACCTTTCTCACCTCCGCCAACTCTACTCCCGTCTCCGTGATTTCAGCCTCACTATCAACCCGGCCAAGTTCCAGTTCGGGCTCAACTATTGATTTCCTCGGCCACAGAATCACCAGAGAGGGAGCAACACCCCTACCCGCCAAGGTAGATGCAAACTGCCATCTTGCCCTTCCCAACACGATCAAAGGCCTGCAGGAGTTCGTTGAGATGGTCAACTTTTACTATCAGTTCATCCCTGCAGCAGCCCGTATCATGCGCCCCTTGTTCTCGCTGATGTCTGGCAAGGGCAAGGACATCACCTGGGATGACGAGGTCACGGCTGCCTTCATTAAGGCCAAAGAAGCCCTAGCAGATGCCGCGATGCTGGTCCACCCCAGGACAGACGTCCCAACTGCCCTCACGGTGGACGCATCCAGCACCGTGGTCGGTGGGATACTGGAACAACTAATCTAAGACCGTTGGCAACCCTTGGCATTTTTCAGGAGGCACCTTAGGCCACCTGAACTTAAATACAGTGGCCTCTGATCAGGAGCTACTAGCGCTGTACCTGACAATCCAGCATTTCTGGTACTTTTTAGAAGGCAGGACTTGCACTGCGTTCACTGACCATAAGCCATTCTCTTTCGCCGTCTCTAAAATCTCTGATCCCTGGTCAGCCCGCCAGCAGCGATATTTGTCCTACATTTCTGAATTCACAACAGATATCCAACATGTCTCTGCAAAGGACAATGTCGTTGCTGACGCGCTCTACCTTCCGACCATCCACAGCCTGTCCCTGGGTGTAGACTACACGGCCCTGGCTGACGCACAGCAAGTCGACGACGAGCTGCCCAGCTACAGAACCGCAGTCTCAGGCCTGCAGCTCCAAGATTTCGTGGTTGGCCCAGGTCAGCAGACCCTCCTGTGCGACGTCGCAACCGGTCAGCCCCGCACTATAGTTCCCGCAGCCTGGCAGAAACGCGGTTTCGACTCGGTACACGGGTTGGCGTACCCATCCATCAGATCGACGATCTGACTAGTCGCCAGCAAGTTCGTCTGGCACGGCCTGCGCAAACAGGTCAGTGAGTGGCCAGGACTTGTCCGCACTGCCAGACATCAAAAATCCAATGACACACCAGGGTCCCGCCACAGCAGTTTGAGCCTACCCGTAGAAGGTTCGATCACATTCACGTCGACCTTGTTGGTCCCCTGTCAGTTTCAAGAGGAGCGCGGTACCGTTTTACCATTGTGGACTGGTTCACGAGGTGGCCAGAGGCAACTCCTCTCAGACATCACGACAGATTCCTGCACCCGGGCGCTGCTCACAACTTGGGTCTCACGCTTTGGTGTTCCGGCCCACATCACTTACGACAGAGGCGCCCAGTTTACCTCCAACCTACGGTCTGCATTGGCAAACACGCTTGGGATGCAGCTGCCCACTACCACGGCCTACCACCCTCAGTCAAACGGGTTGGTAGAACGTTTCCACCGCTATCTGAAATCAGCCCTGATGGCCCGCCTGTAAGGTTCTAACTAGGTCGACGAAATGCCTTGGGTCCTGCTCGGCTTACGCACTGCTCCCAAGGAGGATCTCCACACTTTGTCAGCCAGACTCATGTACGGTGCGCCGCTGGTAGTCCCAGGGGAGTTCATAACCGTCCTTAGGGGGCAAGAGAAAAACGCGCGGCAGTCCTGGGAAGACTCCGCGAGAGGCTCGGCGGCTGGGCACCGATCCCCACTCCGCGACATGGTCAATCCCCATCCTGTGAGCCCAAGGAACTACGAGACTGTAAGTTCGTTTTCGGTCGCAGGGGCACACCCTGGGCACTGTTGCAACGGCCATACAAGGGGCCGTTCTGGGTCATCAGAAACAATGGGTCCACCTTTATTTTGGACATTGGGGGTCAAGGAGGAAGTCTTCACGACCAACTGCCTCAAACCGGCCCATTTAGACCTACAACAACCGGTCGAGGTCCCAACACCGCGATGCAGAGGCCGACCACTGAAGCAACGGCTAGCAAAGCCCGTGAACTTTGGGGACTGTATCGCCGGTTCTGCGGGGGAGGGTTGTGTGGCGACTCACCGTCCAAGCAGGCGAACCGGCTCGACGGTCGGGGCGCGCGTCGACAGAGCGGCAAGGCCCAAGATGGCGTTGGGCCATCTTCCCCGATCGACGGGGGAGAACTCGTGCGTGCGAAGACTCTAATGACGTAGCACGTACGTCATTTCCGCTCTCGGAAGGCGGGAACTCTTTCACTTAAAAGGCCCGCACATGGCGGGAAATAAATTAGTCTTGTTCTACAACTTTATTTTCACATCACAGTAGCAGCCGCTACAAACGGATCATTTAGAAATAAATGATACTTCTAGAGAATTTTGTTCTAAACTTTATAGTTATGATTCTCCTAAAGATGATATTGCAATGAACAACTTTTTCGACCAATTATGTATTCCTGTGCTCTCTGCTGATAACTGAAAACAACTGGGTAAATCTATTACTTATGAGGAAATCGCCGAGGTTATAAGATCAATGCACTCTGGAAAGATTCTGGGTCCTGATGGGTTTCCCGGAGAATTCTATAAGGCTCTCTCCTCACTCCTTATTTAAGTTCTGTTTTAAATTGGGAAGGCTACCACAGTCCTTTTATGAAGCTTCCATTTCACTTATTCTTAAGGAGAATAAAAACCCAACGGAATGTTCTTCATACAGACCAATTTCTTTACTGAATGTCGATGTTAAAATTTTATCTAAAGTTTTGGCTTGTAGATTGGAAAATATTTTACCATTAATTATATCCGATGATCAGACTGGGTTTATCAAAAACCATTATTCCCATTTTAATGTTCGTCATTTATTGAATATTACAACTCCCCTTCGAAGGAAATATCGGAATGTGTGATCTCTCTAGATGCCGAGAAACCTTAGAGAAATTTAATTTTGGGCCGAATTTTATTCAATGGATTAAATTACTTTGTTTATCTCCCTCTGCTGTGTTCTTATTAACTTCCAACTTTCTGAACCTTTTAAACTTCAACATGGAACCAGACAGGGATGCCCTTTGAGCCCTCTGCTATTTGACCTTGTCTTAGAACCTTTAGCTATTGCTTTTCGAGAATCTACAGAGATTGCCGGTATCTTTAGGAGAGGTATTACCCACAAAGGTTCGCTCCATGCTGACGATTTACTGCTCTTAATTTCTAATGTTGAGACCTCGTTACCTTTGATGCTTTCTCTACTTTCCCGTTTTAGCCAATTTTCAGGATATACATTGAATTTACACAAGAGTAAACTTTTCCCTTTGGACAATCTGATGCCATTGGATATTAACTTTCCTTTTAAAATTGGAAGAAATCATTTTACCTATTTGGGTGTAACAATTACTAAAAATTAGAAACATTTATTTAAAGAGAACTTTCTTACTTTACTGAATTATGCGAAAAGGGTCTTATCAAACTGGTCACCCTTCTCTATATCGTTGATTGGCCAAATTAATTCTATTAAAACCATAGAACAATACAGCACAATACAGGCCCTTCGGCCCAACATGTTGTGCCAACCTTCAAACCTCTCCTAAGACTATCAAATCCCTTCCTCCCACATATCCCTCTATCTTAAATTCCTCCATATGCTTATCTAACAATCTCTTGAACTTGCCCAACGTATCAGCCTCCACCACCGTCCTAGGCAGTGCATTCCATGCCCCAACCACACTCTGGGTGAAAAACCTCCCTCTGACATCTCCCTTGAACTTCCCACTCATTATCCTTAAAGCCATGCTCTCTTGTATTGAGCATTGGTGCCCTGGAAAGGAGGCGCTGACTGTTCACTCTATCTATTCCTCTTAATATTTTGTAAACCTCTATCATGTCTCCCCTCATCCTCCTTCTCTCCAAAGAGTAAAACCCTAGCTCCCTTAGTCTCTCCTCATAATCCATACTCACTAATCCAGGCAGCATCCTGGTAAATCTGCTAAATTAATATTTTACCTAAATTTATGTATCTGTTTCAGGCTGTACCTGTTTTTATGTCTTTTTTTGATTCCCTTGACTCAATTATCTCTTCTTACATATGGAAAAATAAACACCCTAGATTAAATAAAGTTCATTTTCAGAAAGCTGAAAATAATGAAGGCTTTGCCTTACCCAACTTCAGGTTTTATTACTGGGCAGTCAATATACGAAATCTTACTTTTTGGTTACATTACATTAATCATGAGGCCTGTCCAGTATGGGTTTCTTTGGAAGTTAATTCTGTTAAAAAATTTTCTATTATTTCTTTGCTTGGCTCTTCACTTCCTTTATCAATAAATAAATTAACTGATAATTTGGTAGTTAAACATTTTTTGAGGATTTGGTTACAATTTAGAAAATATTATGGTTTATTGAGATTTTCTTTGTCTAGTCCCATTTTTGTTAATTGTTTTTTTAATGGCTGACGTAGTTTTTAAAGAATGGGATAGATTGGGTATTACTTGTTTTCAGGATCTGCTTGTCGGAGGAAATTTCGCAACGTTTGAACAATTGTCAACTAAATATAATTTTCCAGAAACTCACTTTTTTCGATATTTGCAAATTAGAGATTTTTTCCGATCTCAAGTACACAATTTCCCTATAAATCCTGATAAGAACTTACTAGATGTAATTTTTAATTTGCAGCCTTTTTATGATGGTTCAATATCCAAGATTTATAGTCGTTTATCAGGAACAAATAAGGTTCCTTTAGACAAAATGAAAAATGCTTGGGAACATGATCTGCAGATTTTAATTTCTGAGGAAACTTGGAATCAAATTTTTAAACTGGGTAATATTCATCATGAAGTGCACGTCACCCCCTCCTTCAATTTAAAGTGGTTCATAGAGCTTGTTACATACCAGCAACAAAGGAAACACACCAAGTCATGTATAAGTGTTAGAAGATATTTTATTAATAACTACTTATGATAATAAGAAAAGTAAAAATGTTCGAATGTTAGAAGTAAAAATGTTAGATCTTAAACATTAACCCCAAAAACTAAACCCGAAGTGTGTGTGTGGCAAATTCCCAAACTCCAAGTCCAGGAATAGATCTCAAAGTTCAGTTCAGCGAGCCATAAGGTGAAACGTGAGCAAAGGCTTTCGCAAAAACCACCGTTGACTGAAGAGAAGATGTAGAGAAAAAATAGAGAGCAGGTACAAAATCCAAATGTTCCACTATGGAACCCATACGACACCTCAGTCTCCGGAGGTCTCCATTGCTTTGTTCTGGAGTATCTGCCACCCCAAAAGGCACTCGAATCGTGGCCGTCCGAAGAAATACCTGTTTCCCTCTACAGGTTAACGACAAAGTGGACTCCACGGGATTATTCCAAAAATCCATCCGTGGATTGTGGTGACAGACACAGTTATTGTTCTTCATCCATTGATACAGAGACCAGCAGGCAGGGTGTTTCTCTCCCTCTCTCTCTTCTTTGACTGTCTGCTCCAAAACGTCAGCACGTCCTTAACTCCTGTTGTTGTTGTAATCACACCACACACACACACACACACACACACACACACACACACACACACACACACACACACAGTGCTGCCTCTTAAAGGGACATTCACCAAATAGTAACCTAATCCGTAACACCTCCCACCTAAAACAAAATTTTGATGTACAAGAGCAAAATTCTTAACCATGCATACTGTTAGTAATGTGTTAATAATTATCATTCTACACAATTACAGAATATCAGATTAGTAAAGACACATTTTTTCATTTAACATCGGCAAAGGCAATTGGCAATTATATTATCTTTGCCTTTAATGTGAGTCATCGTGAGATCATACTCTTGCCAAATTAAACTCCAGTTTAACAGCCTTCTGTTCTGGTTTTTCACTCAGCTCAGAAACACCAATGTGTTATGATCTGTATACACAGTCAATGGTTTCTGAGCGGTGCAAACATATACACTGAAATGTTGCAAAGCTAAAACAAGCGACAATAATTCTTTATCTGTGGTGGAATCATTCTTTCAATGCTCATTCAATTGCTTTGAAAAGTAAGCTACAGGATGGTCAATATCTTCACGGTCACCCTTCTGCAACAACACAGCTCCTGCAGCTTCATCACTGGCATCTACTGCTAATGAAAATGGCTTTTCAACATCGGGTGATTTGAGCACAGGATGGTAGCATAGAATGGCTTTCAGCTTCTCAAATGCCTCTTGACATGGTTCTGTCCAAACAAACTTCACTCCCTTCTTCAGAAGATTAGTTAGGGGAAGAGGAATATTAGCAAAATTTTCACAAAATTTGTGATAATATCCAACCATTCCCAAAAATCTTCTAACAGTCCTCGTACCCATGCGAATGGGGAACTCAGATATTACTTGAACTTTTGCCTGAACAGGAACTAACTTGCCTTGACCTACGACATAACCAAGATACATCACAGTGGCATGGCCAAATTCACTTTTAGCCAAGTTAACTGTAAGGTTGGTTTTGGAAAGTCTTTCTAACAACCTTCTTAACGCAGAGATGTGATCCTCCCATGTATCATTCCCTGTCACTAAATCGTCAATATAGGCATCTGTATGTTTTAACTCATGAATCACAGAATTAATCATTCTTTGAAATGGTGCCTGAGCATTTTTCATTCCAAATGGCAAAACATTATATTCATACAATCCAGAAGCGGTTACAAAGGCAGAAACCTCTCTTCCTCTATCTGTTAATGGAACACACCAGTACCCTTTTAATCGGTCAATCTTTGTAAGAAATTTAGCCTTTCCCACTCTGTCTATGCAATCATCCACCCTAGGAATAGGGTAAGCATCTGACTTTGTTACAGCATGCACTTTCCTGTAATCTGTGCAAAACCTCATAGTTCCATCTGGTTTAGGCACAATAACACAGAGCGAACTCCAATTTGAAATGGAACGTCTAATAAAATCAATCTCTAACATATACTCAATCTCTTGGTCAACAAGTTTACTCTTTTCCACATTCATTCGACATGGGTGTTGTTTGATTGGCTTTGCATCCTCAATGTCAACGTCATGATTAATGATCGATGTTGAGTTTGGAACATCCGGGAACAAATTTTTATATCTTAAAATTATTTGTTTCATCTGTTGTTTTTGCGAAACTTGTAAATGGTCCAACTTTGTTTCAAGGTTCTCCAGGATGTTTTGGTTTCTCAATTTCCTTGAAACAATAGTTGGTCTAAATTGGCCTTCCCCAATATCAACTTCAGATATCCTGGGAACACCATCCACAGTATCCAGCATGACCACAACTGGACTTCTCTTGTAATAAGGTTTAAGCATGTTTACATGACAGAGCTGTTTTTTTCTTGCAAATATCAGCTGTTTTGATTACATAGTTCAAATTATTTAATTTTGTTTCAACAATATATGGCCCACTAAAACGAGCTTCCAGTGGGTTATTTTGACTCGGGAAAAATACCAACATCTTATACCCTTCTGAAAATGACCTTGGCCAAGCATGTTTATCAAAACATGTTTTCTTTCTCGTTTTCAAATTCTCTCTCACTAGCTGACAAACTCTTTCCAGCTGAGTTTTAAATTTCTGAACATATTCCGACAAACTCAAATGCACCTCCTCATTAACCCATTGTTCCCTTAATAATTCTAAAGGTCCTCTGACGTGATATCCAAATACAAGTTCAAAAGGACTGAATCCTAAGGACTCTTGTATTGACTCTCTCACTGCAAACAAAAGCAAATGAACTCCTTCATCCCAATCCTTTGTGTTTTCAAAACAAAATGTCTTCAGCATATTTTTGAGAGTAGAATGAAATCTCTCCAGAGCTCCCTGAGATTCTGGGTGATACGCAGATGATTCAATCTGCTTTGCTCCCAGCTCATAGACTAATTGTTGAGATAAACCAGACGTAAAATTACTCCCCTGATCAGATTGGATTTCTTTCAGCAAACGAACCAAAGTAAATCATTTTAAAAGAGCCTTTGAAACAGTCTTGGCCTTAATATTTCTGAGTGGGATTGCCTCTGGAAATCTAGATGTTGCACGCATGATGGTTAACAAATATTGATTCCCAGCTTTAGACTTCGGCAATGGGCCAACACACTCCACAACCACCTTTGAAAAGGGTTCACCAAAAGCAGGAATAGACTTCAAAAGAGCCACAGGGGGACTTTGATTTGGTTTACCTCCCATCTGACATGTGTGATAAGTTTGACAAAACACCACCGCATCCTTCCTCAAACCAGGCCATTAGAATTGTTTCAAAATCTTTCTTACAGTTTTATTCACACCAAAATATCCACCTAAAGGCACACTATGAGCCAGGTTTAAAATCTCATTCCTATAAACTTTAGGAACCACAACCTGGTGAATAACTTCCCATTCCTCATTAACAGGGACATGAGGAGGTCTCCATTTCCTCATTAACACTCCATTTCTGACATAATATCCAACTGGCACTTTCTCAATCTCATCACTTGAGAGTGCTTTTTCTCTCAATTCAGTAAGCTCAGGGTCTTTAGACTGCTCCACTATAAATTCTTTCCTGGACAGAGACACATCTTTATATTCAGGCCCAATACAAGGATTTTGATCTTCCAGTGAAGACAGAAAAGTCTCAGACAAGTCATCATAATTTTCCTCCTGTTTAGGGCTGTCCCAGAGAGCAAAGTCAGATTGCACGGGACTATCGGCCTTGGCTAATTCTTTAGCCCCAGCTCGAGTCACGGCACAGAATGGGTAAACATCTGGATCGTTCTTGGACTCATCAACCCACGGTTTGGTGGTTAACCGTAGCACAGGGACAAGTTCTCCACCTGCAAGGTCATTCCCCAATAACAAAGTAACTCCTTCCACTGGTAAACTAGGTCGTGTCCTCATCTCAACAGGTCCTTCTACGAACATTGACTTTAAAATCACCTGGTGCAAAGGTACAGACATAGTGTCACCTGTAACACCTCGCACTAGATTTACCTCACCAGTGTCAGTTTCTTCACCAAAATTTAAAACATTGTCCAGCAAGAGAGTTTGGCAAGCCCCAGCATCTCTAAGGATTTTCACTGGCAGTTGGTGTGACCTATCATTCAGTGAAACAAAACCCTCGGATACAGAAGAACGGAATTGCTTCCTCACCTCCTCCAACTTTTCAGTCTTTACCTCGGGCAAGGACTGATCTTTAACAACGTGCCCTAAACATTTTTGATTTTTGGGTTTAACTATGTGAAAACAAGAATTTGGCACGGCCTCCTTTTCTTTCTTTTTCTTCAAGAGGGAACAATTAGCTATCACATGGACCAGTTTCTTACAGTAATAACATACTCTCAGCAGGTTTCTCCAGCACTGGCTTCTTTTCATCCTTCCCTTTTTGATTACTTCCCAATTTAATCTCCGGTTTACCTGGATTGTCCTTATAACTCTTGTGAAAGGTTTTAGTTTGTCCCCATTTGGATATATGGGTTAAAGCATAATCATCTGCCAACCTAGCAGTTTCTTGCAAAGTTGCCACCTCCATTTTCATTTAGATATGTTGTTATTTCAGCTGGGACACACTTTTTAAAGTCTTCCACTAAAACCAATTCTTCCAATTTATCAAAATCCCCATCTACATTTTTAACAATGCACCATCGTTCAAAACACTATTCTCTTTCCATTGGCAAATTCCGTGTACGTCTGATCTGCAGACTTTTTTTAGGTCTCTAAATTTCTGCCTGTAAGCTTTAGGTACTAATTCGTAAGCTTTAAACACAGCTTGTTTTACCTTTGTATAGTCAGCTGCATTCTCAACAGACAAAGCAGTATAAGCTCGTTGAGCTTTACCTTTAATCACACTCTGTAACAGAAGAGCCCATCTTCCTCTTGGCCAATTTTGAACTCTCAGCCACCTTTTCAAAACGTTGGAAATACTGATTAACCTGATCTTCCTCAAAAGCAGGGACTAATCGAACCTCCCTACTGGCTAAAAAACCATCATCAGAATCAGATTCCAAACTCTTTCTCTTCATTGCTAACTCGTGCTGTCACTGTGTCTCCTTTTCCTCAGCCTCCATCTTCTTCATTTCTAGCTCTATTTTTTTTGTTCTACCTCAGCCTCTAACTTCAGCCGAGTTTGTTCCCCTTCAGCCTCTAAATTCAGCCGAGTTTGTTCCCCTTCAGCCTCTAAATTCAGCCGAGTTTGTTCCCCTTCAGCCTCTAACTTCAGCCGAGTTTGTTCCCCTTCAGCCTCTAACTTCAGCCGAGTTTGTTCCCGTTCAGCCTCTAACTTCAGCCGAGTTTGCTGCAGCTCCAGTTTCCTTTGTTCAGCCTCAACCTCTATCTTTGCCAGCTGCACCTGGGCCTCAGAAATCGCTGGTTCACTCCCAGGAAACTGTTTTAACACCTCCTCCTCAAACACCTTCTCCTCAACATAATGGCAAGCTATCAGTCTCTGAATATCTGCCTTTCTCATAAATCGCATTACTGCCTCAAGATGTTGCTCTGCAGCACTTTTCACCAAATCAGGCTTCCTCACCCCTGCAATCCTCCAGGGGTGGGTTTTTTTCAAAAATGTATCCATCGTTGCTGGTTTCCACACACACAAAACCGATTAAAAAGAATTTTATCAGACCGACCACAATCAGTCGTCCAATAAGACGCCAATTTGCTCAAACCCAGATCTCTCGTACCAGTCGTGAGTTCGATTTCAGACTACACTCATCAATCTTGGGATCGATCCCGGACGAACCCCAGTTTTATTACATACCAGCAACAAAAGAAACACACCAAGTCATGTATAAGTGTTAGAAACTATTTTATTTATAACTACTTATGATAATAAGGAAAATAAAAATGTTAGCAAGTTAGAGGTACAAATGTTAGATCTTAAACATGAACCCCAAAAACTAAACCCGAAGTGTGTGGGTGGCAAATTCCCAAACTCCAAGTCCAGGAATAGATCTCAAAGTTCAGTTCAGCGAGCCATAAGGTGAAACGTGAGCAAAGACTTTTGCAAAAACCACCGTTGACTGAAGAGAAGATGTAGAGAAAAAATAGAGGGAAGTTACGAAATCCAAACGTTCCACGATGGAACCCATACGACACCTCAGTCTCTGAAGGTCTCCATTGCTTTGCTCTGAAGTATCTGCCACCCCAAAAGGCACTCGAATCGTGGCCGTCCACAGAAATACCTGTTTCCCTCTGCAGGTTAACGACAAAGTGGACTCCACTGGATTATTCCAAAATCCATCCGTGGATTGTGGTGACAGACACAGTTACTGTTCTTCATCCATCGATACAGAGACCAGCAGGCAGGGTGTCTCTCTCCCTCTCTCTCTTCTTTGACTATCTGCTCCAAAACGTCAGCACGTCTTTAACTCCTGTTGTTGTCGTAATCACGGCACATACTCACACACACACACACACACACACACACACACACACACACACACACACACACACACACACACACACACTACTGTGCTATGTCTTAAAGGGACATTCACCAATAGTAACCTCATTCGTAACAGGAATTACCTGTCTAAAGACAAGTTATCACGTTTCTATTTGGATATATCTCTCTATTGTGACTAATGCAACAATGAAGAGGCTTCTTTAATTCACATGTTTTGGTCATGCCTGAGTCTGGAAAAATACTGGATAGAGGTATTTCAAGGCTTTTCCGTGCTTTTTAAAGTAAATGTTAAGCCAAATCCTTTAACTGCATTATCTGGGATAGTTGGAGAAAAAGATATAATTCTAATATATATTGGCCTTTATCTCTCTTATAGCCAGGAGGGCTGTGTTGCTTAAATGGAAGGAAACTATTCCCCCCACTCATGCTCAATGGTTACGGGACGTTATGTCATATCTAAATTTAGAGAAGATCCATTGTTCTATTTCTGGATCTATTCTGAACTTTCAAATATTATGGGGTCCTTTTCTGAACTACTTTCAAAACCACTGATTTGGTGCTTAAAGTACAGATATTGGCCAATACTATATGTCTTTAGGGTGTTTTTATCTTTTTTTTACCAGACAGCTTCGGTTTTGGTAGTGGGGTTGGAGATTTTTTATAATAAAATTATTCCAATTTATTAATATTAATTAGTTATCATTTTTGTTTATTAATATGAAGTCTTGTGATTTCAAGTGTGATTCAACACAATGTGTTTTGTAACATTTTGTTTTTTTTCTTTCATTTCATATCCTTTGTATTTTTTATTTGGAATTAATAAAAACATTGCAAAAGAAAGAATGCTCTGCACTGTACGTCTGTAGAAATTTGCAAGAGTCTTTGGTGACATGCTAAATCTCCTCAAAGTCCTAATGAAGTAGGGTCGCTGGCGTGCCTTCTTCATCATTGCATCAACCCAGGATAGATCCTCTGAGATGTTGATTCACAGGAACTTGAAGCTGCTCACCCTTTCCACCACTGACCCCTCAATGACGACTGGTGTGTGTTCTCCTGACTTCCCCTTCCTGAAGACCACAGTCAGTTCCTTGGCCTTGCTGACGTTGAGTGCGAGGGTGTTGTGACACCACTCAACCAGCCGATCTATCTCACTCCTTTACGCCTCCTTGTCATCATCGGAGAGTCTGCCAATAGCAGTGGTGTCATTGGTGAATTTACAGATGGCGTCTGATCTGTGCTTAGTCACACGGTCATGAGTGTAGACGGTAGAGCAGTGGGCTAAGCACGCATCCTTGAGGTGCAGCTGGGCTGATTGTCGGCGAGGAGGGGAAGATTGTCAGCCAGGAGGAGGAAATAGTGGTTGACACAGGCACATCACAACATTTAACAACCATCTGGATAAGTCCATGGGTAGGAGAGGTTTAGAGGGCTATGGGCCAAACACGGGCAGATGGGACCAGCTCGCTGCGCAACACAGTCGGCATGGACAAGTTGGGCCGAAGGGACTGTGTATGTACTGTATGACTCTGTGACTCTGAAGGGTGAAGGAAGGGTTAAATTAGTGGGTGGAAAAGAGCTGGGATCAGTTTAAAGTTCACTCGGGACTGTCAGGGACGGGGACGGGGGATTTGGGATCGAGGTGTCCACAAGGATCTCCTTTACTCATCTTCATCTCTCCGTCCCAACCTCAGAGTCCGTGTCAGGAATGCAGTTCAGCACATCGCTGGGCACTGCAGCCTCGCCCTCTCAACATACGGTCAGCTGTTTAGGACTGAGATGTGAGGAGATTCCTTCACTCAGAGGGTAGTGACCCTGTGGAGTTCTCTTCCCAAGGATCTGTGGAGGCTCAGTCACTGAGATCTGTCAAAAGAGTGATATATTTCTCAATGTGAAGGGAATCGAGGGATGTGGGGGACTTGGCAGGGAAAGCTGCTGAGGTAGCTCAGCCATGATCATGATGGAAGGTTGGCTGGGTTCGAGGGTCTAAATAGGCAACTTATGTTCTGAGTCATTTCCTTCCCTATCCCCATGGTTTTGCTTACTTCCACAGATGGAACAGTGTTGCCTCAACCTTCAGAAAGTTTCGGGGTCTGTGTCACTGGACACATCTGGTGGGTGTCAGAGGGAGAATCAAGGATGTGAGGAAAGTGGTGGTTCCCTTATCCCAGGAGTCTTAACTGGAATGATGTAGAGGAAGCTTCACTCTGTGTCTGACCCGTGCCCCTGGGAGTATGTGACGGGACAGTGCAGAGGGAGCTTCACACTCTGTCTAACCTGTGCTGATTTATTTTGCAAAAAGAAGTTTATCTACAATAATTACCCACCTCTCAGTTCATTCTTTATAAATATAATGCAATTAAAACATCAAATTAAACATGATCATCTTTGTCCAGGATGCACTCTAGCCCTTGCAGTGCCCATCGGTCCCGGAAGACCTCCAGTGTGCCAGTGGACACCATGTTCTCCCTTTCCAGAACCCATGAAAGGAGTGAATTGAGTCACCGATTCTCAGCTCCCAGCTTCCGACACGATTCCCGCTCTCCCCCCTCCTCCATCTACCTATCATCATTCTGCACCTGGATCCACCTATCATCTGCAGCTCCTGCTCCAGCCCTCCCCCTCCCTCTTTATACCAGCTATCTCCCCTCTATCTTTCAGTTCAGATGAAGGGTCTCGACCCGAAACATCGACTGTCCCATTTCCCTCCACAGATGCTGCCTGACCCACTGAGCTCCCCCAGCACCTTGGGGGCAGCAAGTGGTCAGGAGGGGCAAGTGACATATTGCCTTTATTGCAACGGAGGTGGAGTTTAGAAATGGGGAAGTGTTACACTTGTGCAGGGCATTACAGGTGAGGCCACACAAGTGCTGGATGCAGTTCTGGTCTCCTTTTTTAAGGAAGGATACACTAGGATTAGAGGTAGTCCAGAAGAGATTCACTCAGCTAATTCCTGGTATGAGAGGGTTTGTCCCATCGTGATTGGCTGATGCAGATGGATCCGTAATCTTTGGAGTCAGAAGAACAAGGGATGATCTTATTGAAAGATCCAAAGGGAGGCGTCAGGGTAGATGACGGGGTCTGGAATAGGTCAGTGGTGGGATCTGTTCTGGGGTGGGGACAGCAGTAGGGGTCTGGGGCAGGGGTTGTGGCCTGGGGTGGATCACCCATGGTTGTTGTGAATTGAGCGCCTAGGTAGCCTACTCTTGTGTGTTATTGCGTGTGTGTGTGTGTGTGTGTGTGTGTGTGTGTGTGTGTGTGTGTGTGTGTGGGTGTGGGTTGTGTGCGTGTGTGTGTGTGTGTGTGGGTGTGTGTGTGTGTGTGTGTGTGTGTGTGTGTGTGTGTGCGTGCGTGTGTGTGGGTGTGGGGTGTGTGTGTGTGTGGAGAGAGAGAGGAAAACAAAGGACTGAGAGAGTGAGACACTCAGACAAAGGAACAGTGAGAGAGAGGAATGTGGATAGAGAGACTTTAGAGAGATAAGAAAGGCAGATAGACAGAGATCTTCTGGTAGAAACTATGAGAACGGCTGAACAAGAGAGAGATGGACGATGCTGTGGGTGAAGACAGAGAGAGTGGTAGGATGTGTTTAAGTTCACGGTTCCTCCCCTCTCCTCTGTGTGGAACAGTGTTGCCCGTTCCCTTATCACAGTTCCTGCTGTTTCACTTCGACTTGTTACCAATCTCTGTTCTCCAAGCACCAAATGCAGCTTCACAATGTGGAAGCTCTTTCTGTGGTGGGACCCCTCCCTGCTCTGTGCCTCTCTCATTGCTGCTTGTGTGGGCAAGACCTGATCTTAATGATCGACTGAGTATAAAGCAGGAAGTTGTGCGTGGGGCTTGTTGAGTGAATGTGAAGACCCTTCTGTCTATCGTGGTCATTCCTCGACTCTCTGCTTGTCCACGCCCTGAATGAGAACACACTAACCTCCCCTCCCTCCCTCCCTCCCTCCCTCCCTCCCTCCCTCCCTCCCTCTCTTTCTTTCTTTTCCCCAGTCTTTCGAGCTCTCAGTCTCTCTCACTGAGAATATCTTTGCATCTGCATCCATCCATAAAGCTCTTTGTCTGACTGCCTGTCCCTTCATTCTGGCTTCTGTTTGTCAGTTTGCTGTGGGGTCAAACGGCACAGAACTGGCCCTTTGATCCACTGAGTGAGCACTGATCATCAGGCACCAATTTAGACGCATCCCATTTCATTCCTCCCGTCATCCCATCAACTCCCCCAGATTCTACCCCTCACCTACACACTAGGGGCAATTTACAGTTGTCAATTAACCTAACAACCTGCGGGTCTTTGGACGTGGGAGGTAACCGGAAATAGCAGGGTATCCCATAGATTCTCAGGGAGAACATGCAAACTCCACATGGACAGAACCGGAGGTCAGGATAGAACCCGGGGTGCTGGAGCTGTGAGGCAGCAGCACTACCTGCTGTGGCACTGTGCTGCCCTGTATGTATTTTTCTCTCTCACTTCAGATACATCTGGACTCCCTGCACCGTTCTCTGCTTCACTGCCTCAACCACATCCTGCCGCCATCTGATGCAGCATTTGACCAAACACGTTCACTGTGAGGACCAGCTCATCACACCTTGACAGCAGCTCCCGACCTCCACAGGGGCTCTGGGCGTTCAGACCCATCATCTCTTTGATAAATAAAACAAACATCTCCAAACTCTCACTGTGCTCACTCTTCCAACAGACTGTCAAGGCAAAGAAGAGACAGTTACCTCACAGAGAGAGAAAAACGGACCCACATCACAACTTTCAAGTCTTCAACAGGTCCCACAGGTCAGTCTGGTGCATACAGTAAAAGTCCACAGGACCCGGGGGAGAGAGCGGCAGAGTGGATCAAAACTGGCTCAGTGGAAGGAAAGAAAGGGGAATGGTTGACGGGTGTTTGTGTACACTGGCGCTGTTACCAGTGGGATCCTGCTGCAGCTCTTCACCCTCAACAACAATGATTGGTTCGGCACAGAGAGAATCTGTATTAAACTGACAATTACCTTCATTGGTTCAGTTAAAAACAAACATGCAAGTCGTACTAAGCTAAATATCTGTGCGCACACCCACCAGTATCTCTGACCCTCCCTGAACAGTCAAAGAATAGAAACGGTAATATCTGGGAATAGGAGCTCACGCTGGCAGGCGTTCCTCTAATCCCGACATAATCTGCACGTTTCCAGCGTGGGGTCATCCACTTCTCCGATGGTTCGTTTCCAGAGATTTTGCTGCTTCTGCTCCCAAAACCCTCCATTCTTATTCTATTTTCTTGTCAGATTGAACTGTTGTGTTTCGATTTCATTGGCGGTGGCTCATCTGACTAGCCTGTGAGGGGTCAGTCATTCAGGGACAGAGATGGGGAGAAATTTTCTTCACCCAGAAGCACTGAATTTTTGGAATCTCTCCCCGGATGCATGGCCAAGACAGTATTTAAGACAGAGATCGATGTATTTTTGGTCTGGACAGTGGTGATGAGGTTAAAGATCAGCCACGGTCTTACTGAGAGGGAACAGGCATGAGGGGCGAATGTCCTCTCCTGCTTTTATGGTTGTTCTTTGGGGTGGGTGGGGAAGGGTCAGTTGTTCCTTTTGCAGAAAAATTGACATCAGACAGTTCGAGTTTGGCTCCTGACGTCAAGCGTTGTGGCTTTTCTGCTTTGTGATCGCACCTCCTCCAGACTGGGTGTCTATCTCGCCCCTGTTCCTCTGCATTGTTGTCACATAAGTGACTGCTCACCACAACTTACCTGCAAGGAGAAGAAGCTTTTGTGCAGCCCAACAGCCACGAGACTGTTTCTTGAGAAAGATGAAGACCGGTCAACTGCTAATCTCTTCCTGGCTGACTCTCTTCGTCTCAGTCTGTGAGTTGTATTCAGACCAAGTCTTTGTCTTTCACCAACCTCCTCTCCAGGTTCTCTATTACTTTCTGGACTGGGACATTTCGGGATCCCACACTACCAGGGCAGGGAGAGCAGAGGTTAGGCTCAGCCAATCTGCTGCTCCTGTCCAGGACATGGGTTATATACAGAACGAGAGAAGCTTGGTTATCAGTGGGTATTGGCACAGAGGATTGCGTCAGTCTGTAACCACACAACCACCCTGCTGCTAATTCCAGAAACAGAGCTCTGAGAAACGGATGTCTGGTTGCTCAATGAATAGGGAAGGATTGGAAGGGATGTAGAATTGAGAACACGTGCCCAGGACCCCTCAGAACCCAAGAACTGCCATTAGATCCAGGGGAGTTTCAAGGGAAGGGATCATGATGGGGAAGTTGGGTGGGAAGGATTGATGGAGGGAGGAACTGGGTGGCAGAAAGGGGGTGAAGAGGGGTTAACAACATCCACATTCGGGCACCCTGGTGCTCTGCAGAGAGACTGTTGAGTTGGTCAGTAGCCCAGTTGACAAAACTAGACATCCAAGAAAGAGGCTTCAGGGGATACAGTCAAGCGAACTGGCCCAAACATGGTAGAATGTGAGAAACCATGAGGTCATTTTGATGGAAAATATTTATAATGAGTTTCTTTTACGGTGACAACGTGGGAGATATTGATGTTTGCAGGTTCTGGGTGTCCCTGTGCACCAGTCACTGAAAGCTAACATGTGATGGCAAGTAACAATCGACACCGGTTTCCATCCCTGTCCCGGCTGCCTCCAGGCTAGGCCCTCGAGCCTGCCACTTAATCCTGCTGTTCTTCCTCCACCACACATCCCACCACCGTTCCCCTCGCTTCCTTGGTCTCTTAATCCACTGCCTACCCTCGTCCTCCCCACTCCGAGCCCTTCTCTTCCCACCACCTCAGCTTTTCTGAGCTCCCTACCCCACCCCTGAGCCCAGCTCCAACCTCTGCTGTGTATTCGCCGTCCCCTCTGACCTCCCCTCTCTGAGGCAGAACAGTCTGCCCCAGCAGACATCTCACCTTCACCATCCCCCCCCCTCAACACCCCCCCACCCCGACCGCCCACACTCCCCCCAAAGACAGAACAGGGAGAGAATTCCCCTGGTCCTCCCCAATCACCCCACCAGCCTGTGCATCCAGTACATCATTCTTCACAACTTCCAGCTACAATGTGATCGCACCACCAACCACATCGTACCCTCCTCACCCCTTTCTGCCTTCCACAGGGATCATTCTCTCCGTGACTCCCCACCCATCCCTCTCTCACACAGCCATTCTCTTCTGTAACTGTAGGAGGTTCCACACCTGTCCCTACACCTTCTCCCTCACCTCCATCAGGGACCATCAACAGCCCTTCCAGGTGAGGAAGTCTTTCACTTGCAAATTCCCCGGTGTTTTTTTTATCACATCTGGTGCTCCCGTTGTGGCCTCCTCTACATTGGTGAGACCGGGTGACACTGGGCGACTGCTTCACCGAGCACCTTCGCTCCGTCCAACATGACCGTCTGGATCTCCTGGTGACCAGCCATTTTAATTCCCCTTCCCATTCCCACAGGACATGTCTGTCCTCAACCTCCTGTACTGCCGGGTGAGGCCAAACGCAAACGAGAGGAAAAGCATCTCACAAACCCCCTGGGTAGTCTCGAACCTGACTGCATGAATATTGAATTCTCCAACTTCCAGTAACTGGTCCCCCACTGTCCCTGGCAGTAGAGGAGGTCGAGGACAGAAATATCCGTGTGGGAATGGGAAGGGGAATTAAAATGACTGGTCGCCAGGGAATTCCCTGTTATCTACCCAGTAGTTCCTACACTCACCCCAACCCCCATCAGCACGTCTCTTTCCCCTTCCCCACCCTCACCACCCACACACTCCTCCCACTGGTTCCCCTCCCCTACTATTCCCATATGCCCTCCCCAACTCCCTCCCCCCCCCACCTTGATTCCGTGATCCACCTTCCTCTCCGATCAGATTCCATCATCTTCAGCCCTTTGTCACCTCCACCTTTCACCTCCTAGCTCCTGGTGCTCTTCCCGCTCTTCCCACTCTCCCCTCCCCATCTGCCAATCGTGCTTCCCCAGTGGATCCACCCTCACCCGCCAGCTCTTGCTCCACACCTTCCCTCCACCTTTTTTGATGGTCATCTCCCCTCTGCCCTTTCAGCCCAGATGAAGGGCCTCGAACCGAAACGTCGACTGTCCATCTTCCTCCATAGATGCTGCCTGACCCGCTGGGTTCCTCCAGCAGTTTGTTGCTCCAGATTGCAGCATCTGCAGTCTCTTGTGTCTCGTATTGAAAGGCTGAGAGTGGTTTCCCTGTTGCCCTTTAATATTCCATAAAGGCCAATGGTATGTTGGCCTTCACTGTAAGGGGGTTTAAGTCCAGCAGGAAAGGTGCCTCACTGTAGCTACAGCGGGCGTTGGTGAGACTGCACCAGGAGAATGATGTACAGTTTCAGTTTTCTAAGCTAAACAAAAATGATCTGCATGCTGAAGAGGGAGAATGCGAAGCTTCTCCAGACTGGTTCATGGTATGGTGGATCTGTCGTATCAGGAGCAATGGAATAGACTCGGCCTCTGTTCTGCAGGGTGCTGAAGATTGAGAGGAGACCTCATTAAAACACAGTTATTGGAAGGGAGACAAATAGACAAAGTGTGGAAGGTTCCCCCCTGCCACCCCCGTGGAATCGAGGACTGGAGGGTCACAGTCTCAGAATAAATGTGCAATGTAGGACTGAGGAGGAGACATTTCTTCACTCAGAGGTTGGTGAATCTTTGGGATTCCCCAGTGGGCTCTGGTTCTGTCATTGATAGATTTCTGGATATTAAAGGATTCAAGGAAAGTGGGGATATAAGAGCTTAGCCGTGATCTTGTTGAATATCATTCTGGTTCAGGGGGCAGCACGTCCTTCTCCTCCTCCTGCCCCAGATCACACAACAGGACACTGGATCAGGGGGTGTGTGTGAACCCAGATCACACAACGGGACACTGGAGCAGGGGATGTGTGTGTGAACCCATATCATTTGCTTAATCCCACTGCCATTTTTCTGTTCCTGTTTCTGGTGTAGGGGCCCTGCACTCGAATTCATTGATCTTTTCCGTTTTACATTTGAAGAAAAAGCTTTTCCAGTCCATTATTATATTCCCTGCAAGTTTATTCAAACTTTTTTTTGATTTTTTAACCAATTTCTTTGTCTTCTTTGCTGAACTCTCAACTGCTACTTTATCTGGCAATCTTACTTGCCTCTTTATATCTAATATTATCGTCAGGTTCTATTGTTGGTCGTGGTTGGGCCATTCTTCCTGTATATCTTTGCTCTGGAAAGGAAGGCATAACTGCTGCAGGTTCAACGTTGGTTCCTTCAATGTTAACCATTGCCTATCCACTGCCGTGCATTTCAATGAATCTCTGTAACATTTCAGTTTCATATTTAAATTAGTTTATTGTCGTATACACCAGGTTGCAATAAAATTCCCTGCTCATGTAGAGCTCAGAGGGTAAGCAGTACACATGGTCACAATAAATACAACAGTGATGAGCGGAAAACAACAGAATCATGTGAAGATTGAAGTGCAGTCCGAAGGATTGCAAAAAGGATGCTGAAGGAAAAGGAAGCCAAAGCAGAGCAGATGCCGTTCCACGCTGCAATGCAGCCTGTCAGGGTACTTCCTGCAGCACATCCGTAGAACTTGGAGAGAGTCCTTGTGGACAGGCCAAATCTTCTCAGATGCCTGAGAAATTACATACGCTAATGTGCTTTCTTGATCATCACATTGGTGTGGAGGAAGGAGAGTTTGCTCGTGATGTGGATGTCTCGGAACTTGAAGCTGTCAGCCATCTTTGCAGCAGCTCTTTTGATGAGGACAGAGTTGTGTTCACACCCCCACTTCCTTTGGTGAAGCTCTTTTGTCTTACTGACTCTGAGGGCTTGGTTGTTGTTCTGACACCATGGCAGAAGCTTCACTATATCTTTGCTGCAGGGTGAACTCACCTCTCCTAACTTCTGTCGTTTGTTCAGATTTAGACAAATTCAGTTCGAACTCTTTCTGGTTATCCACCCTCTCTACTTCCTTGCTGCTCCTCTTCAACCTTCCAGGTTTCCCTCCATTGGGACCCTCCAACCAACCCTGCTTATTTAGTTGAAAGCCCAATCTACCTCCCAAGTTATTGGATTCACTGGAACTCTGATCCCAGTCTGTCCCAGTGGAACTGCTCTCTCCTTCTCCAGTACTGACACCAGTGCCAAAGCAATTGAAACCCACTCCTCCCACACTGGGCTCTGAGACACATTCACCTCCCTATCTGATTAACTGTGTGCTGACATGTTTGTGGGTTGGTAATAATGCAAAGGTAGCTACCTTTGTGGCCCTGGTTGCAAATGTGACCCCAGTTGCTCTGTGTCTGGGTAGAATCGGTCGAACTCCCACTGATATTGCTGCAGGCACATCCCTGTGGTGGGTCCAGTGGCCAAGGTACCGGGTACCCTGTACCCCACCCACAGCAGAACCACCAAAGTGAGACAGGGATATAGAGCAGGGGAACAGGCCCTTCAACCCACTGAGACCATTCTGACTTTCACCTGTTTACACTGACCCTACGTTTAAGGCATCGGGTCCAGACGGCGTACCGGACTGAGTGCTATAGATCTGTTGCGGTCCAACTAGCTGGAGTATTTACAGACATCTTCGACCTCTCGCTTCTGCGGTCTGAGGTTCCCACCTGCTTCAAAAAGACATCTGTTGCAGCGGTGCCCAAGAAGAGCGTGGTGACCT
Source organism: Pristis pectinata (assembly GCF_009764475.1). Taxonomy (NCBI): domain Eukaryota; kingdom Metazoa; phylum Chordata; class Chondrichthyes; order Rhinopristiformes; family Pristidae; genus Pristis; species Pristis pectinata. The sequence goes on from NC_067424.1 coordinate 40,668,522, forward strand.
GCCTCAATGTTTACTGTACGCTTACATCTACTGTAATGAAGTGCTTCAGAGGTTGGTTAATGCATGAATCAACTCCTGCCTCAGAGATAACCTGGATCCGCTTCAATTTTCCCATCACAGCAGGTCAACAGGAGGTGTGATTTCTGAGACTGTGTGTGCTGGTGATGTATTTTTTCCACCAGGTACACTGCCTTCAGGAGGACACACAGTGGTGCATCAGCTGCTCTGCTCTGTGGGAGTTGCCTGTCATTTATCGGGACTTTTCAGAGTCACGGACGTGGTTCCCTCCATCAGAACTCTCCTCCACCGGCAGAGGGAGATGCCTTGGCTGTAAAAGTGGCCGGACAAGGGACAGGCCAGATGATGGAGGAGTGAGCTGCTCGCTACTCCTGCTCGTGGCCGAAGCCTCCGGCAGTCACAATAGGTGTCCAGAGGACTTGTGAACAGCAAGTGATTCCAACCGACCTAACCAGCGTTCGGCCAGAATTCATCAGACACAGGCCCCGAAACCCTCCCTGGGAACCTGTCCCACACAACTTGAGCCATCTCCTGAAATGCCCTCCATGCCGTTCCATGCCACAAGGAGGCAGTTCTTGTATGGGCTGTTCCTGCACTGTCCACACATCCTCTCTGTCACCACTGTCCGGGCACACTTTGGCATCCATTGTGTCATCAGCAGCGCGGGGGGGGGCCCAGTGAGGTCTCTCTACATTGGGGTCCTCCCCCTTTACAGGACCTGACAGGAGAAACAGGACCTCAAAGGTAGTAATTTCAAGGTTACTGCCTGTGCCAAGTGACAGTGAGTGTAGGAATAGAATGAGGTGGAGTTAAATGCGTGGCTGAGGGATTGGAGTAAAGGGCAGGATTCAGATTTCTGGATCATTGGGGCCTCTTTCGGGGCAGGTATGACTGTACAAAAGGACGGGTTGCACTTGAATCCCGGGGGACCAATATCCTGGCGGGGAGGTTTGCTAAGGCTACTGGGGAGAGTTTAAACTAGAATTGTTGGGGGGTAGGATCCGAACTGGAGAGACTGGGGAAGAGTGTTTGGCTCTCAAACAGAGAAAGCGAGTAGTAGGTACGAGAGGGAGGATACACAGGTGATAGAGAAGGGACGTGCTCAGACCGGTTTGAGATGTGTCTATTTTAACGGAAGGAGTATTGTGAACATGACGGATGAGCTTAGAGCATGGATAAATACTAGGAGCTACGATGTGGTGGCCATTACAGAGACTTGGATGGCTCAGGGACTGGAATGGTTACTTCAAGTGCTGGGGTTTAGATGTTTCAGAAAGAACAGGGAGGGAGGCAAAAGAGGTGGGGGATGGCTCTGTTGATCAGAGATAGTGTCACAGCTGCAGAAAAGGTGGACGTCCTGGAGGGACTGTCACGGAGTGTCTGTGGGTGGAGGTTAGGAACAGGAAGGGGTCAATAACTTTACTGGGTGTTTTTTATAGACTGCCCAATAGTAACAGGGATATCGAGGAGCAGATATGGAAGCAGATCCTAGAAAGCTGTGAGAATACAGAGTTGTTGTGATGGGAGATATTAATTTCCCAAACATCATTGGCATGTCCAGATGGTGAGGGGTTTAAATGGGGTGGAGTTTGTTAAGTGTGTTCAGGAAGGATTCTTGACACAACATGTAGATAGGCCTACAAGAGGAGAGGTTGTGCTTGATTTGGTATTGGGAAATGAACCTGGTCAGGTGTCAGATCTCTCAGTTGGAGAGCATTTTGGAGATAGTGATCATAATTCTATTTCCTTTACGATAGCATTGTAGAGAGATAGGAACAGACAGACTAGAAAGAAGTTTACTTAGATTAAAGGGAATTATTAGGCTCTTAGGCAGGAAATTAGAAGATTAAATTGGGAACAGATGTTTTCAGGGAAAAGTACAGAAGAAATTGGCAGATAATCAGGGGATATTTGTTTGTAATTCTGCCTAGGCATGTTCCAATGAGACAGGGGAGTCACGATAGGATACAGGAACAGTGGTGTACAAAGGCTGTAAAAATCTAGTCAAAAGGAAAAGAAAAGCTTAGAAAAGTACAGAGAGCTAGGGAATGTTAGAGATCTGGAAGTATAAGGCTAACAGGAAGGAGCTTAAGAAGGAAATTAGGAGAGCCAGAAGGGGACATGAGAAGGCCTTGGTGGGCAGGATTAAGGTAAACCCCAAGGCATTCTACAAGTATGTGAAGAGCAAGAGGATAAGGCGAAAGAATAGGGCTTATCAAGTGCAGCAGTGAGAAAGTGTGTATGGATCCGGAAGAAATAGTGGAGGTACTTAATGAATAGTTTACGTCAGTACTTCACTACAGGAAAAGATCTGGGGGATTGTAGTGGGACTTTCAGCAGGTGAAAAGCTTGAACATGTAGATATTAGGAAAGAGGAGGTGCTGAAACTTTTGGAACGCATCAAGTTGAATAAGTCGCCGGGACTGGATGAGATGTACCTAGGTTGCTGTGGGAGGCGAGGGAGGAGATTGTGGAGCCTCTGACGATGATCTTTACATCATCGATGGAGACGGGAGAGGTTCCAGAAGATTGGAGTGTTGCGGATGTTGTTCCCTTATTCAAGAAAGGGAGTAGAGATAGCCCAGGATATTACAGACCTGAGGCTTACCTCAGTGGTTGGTAAGCTGATGGAGAGGATCCTGAGAGGCAGGATGTATGAACATTTGAGAGGTATAATATGATTAGGAATAGTCAGCATGGCTTAGTCAAGGGCAGTCCTGATTTAGGAGCCTGATTGAATTTTTTGAGGATGTGACTAAACACATCGATGAAGGGAGAGCTGTAGATGTAGTGTATATGGATTTCAGCAAGGCATTTGATAAGGTACCCCACGCAGACTTATTGAGAAAGTAAGGAGGCATGGGATCCAAGGGGACGTTGCAATGTGGATCCAGAACCGGCTGGCCCACAGAAGGCAAAGAGTGGTTGTTGAAGGGTCGTATTCTGCATGGAGGTCGGTGACCAGTGGTGTACCTCAGGATCTGTTCTGGGACTCTTACTCTTTGTGATTTTTATAAACACCTGGATGAGGAAGTGGAGGGATGGGTTAGGAAATTTTCAGATGACACAAACGTTGGAGGTGTTGTGGATAGTATAGTGGGCTGTCAGAGGTTACAGTGGGACATAGATAGGATGCAAAGTTGGGCTTTGATAGGATAGGATGAGGTTGACTTTATGGTTAAGAAGGGTATGGTGTATTGTCCTTCATAAATCGTGGAATTGAATTAAGGAGCCGAGAGGTATTGTTGCAGCTATATAGGACCCTGGTCAGACCTTGGAGTACTGTGCTCAGTTCTGGTCACCACACTACAGGAAGGATGTGGAAGCCATAGAAAAGATGCAGAGGAGGTTTACAAGGATGCTTCCTGGAAAGCGGAGCATGCCTTATGAAAGCAGGTTGAGGGAATTGGGCCTTTTCTCCTTGGAGCGTCGGAGGATGAGGTGGATCCTGATAGAGGTATATAAGATGATGAGAGGCATTGATCTGGTAGATAGTCAGAGGCTTTTCCCCAGGGCTGAAATGGTGGCCACCAGAGGACGTAGGTTTAAGGTGCTGGGGAGTAGGTATAGAGGAGATCAGGGGTAAGTTTTTTACTCAGAGAGTGGTGAGTGCGTGGAACGGGCTGCCGGCAACGGTGGTGAGGTGGATACCATCGGGTCTTTTAAGAGACTTTTGGATAGGTACGTGTAGCTGAGAAAAATAGAGGGCTATGTGTAAGCCTAGTAATTTCGAGGGTTGGGACATGTTCGGCACAGCTTTGTGGGCCAAAGGGCCTGAACTGTGCTGTAGGTTTTCTATGTTTCTGTGTTTCCACTGGGGACTGGGATGGAGTGTGTTGCACAGAGCAGTGCTGTGCAACAGTTTTTTAAGATGGTTCACAGTCTCCCCAGCTGTCTGCCTCTTGTGACTGTGTTTCCTGTGTATATGGAGTGATGAGGTTGCAGTTCCTTCTGCTTGTTTGAAGGGGCTGGTCCTGGTTACACGCCAGCCCTACCACTCTGATCTTTATTTACCCACTGCGGAGGGAGGTGAGTCGGTCAGAAACCTATTCGTAGGTTTGGTCCTGGGTCTAGGCTGTGTGCAGTCGAGGGTTCTCCCTGAGCCAACTGCCTGTCCCTCCTCCGGGGTTATACTTATCGCCAGGTGTCCCTGCAGAGGGTGCACGTGATGTCCACGGGCATCTTGGAGGCATTCTGACTGGTGTGTGCCGCTGGGGCTGGGTGTGTTCTGGACAGGGATGATGATGTTTGAATTTGATGTTTTAGTTAAATGTGTTTGTAAAGAGTGAGCTGAGAACAGTGTAACTACTGTGAATATGTAAATAAACCTCTTTTGAAAACAGTGCATGGGTTAGGCAGAGAATTAAACTCCCTCTACAGGGTCCCAATAAAAGGGCCTAGATGAGATACAGAGTGAAGTTCTCTTCACTGTCCCATTACCCACTACCACGGAAAGGTTAGATACAGTGAAGCTGCCCTAAAACAAAACATGGTCAATCTGACCCTTTCCTTTTCTGAACCTCTCTGTCTCCATCTCACGAGTTAAGAGATGCAAACACTCAGCAGTTCAGGCTGAATTTGTGGGAAGAGAAACAGAGTCAATATTTCAGGTCAAGATGCTTCATCAGAACTGGGAAGAAGACAAAAGAAGTTTGTTCAGCTATGGAGGGGGTGGGGGCGAGGGGTGTCTCTGATGGGGTAAAGTCGGGTGGGATGAAGAGTAGTTGGGATAGTTGTCGGAGTCAGTGAGCTTGAAATGGATATTCGTGTCCAGTTAATCTGCTGAAATGGAGACAGAGAGTTTCAGGAAAGGGAAAGGTGAGAGAGTGACCAGAGGATGGTGAGGACAGGGTGGCCAAAATAATGAAATTGTTGAGTCATACATGAGTGCAGCAGGCAACACCGATGCCGTCATTGACGTACCGGAGAATTGTTGAGGGAGTGGGTCCGGGGAGGACTGGAACAACGACTGTTCCACATGTTCAGTGTACTTGGAAGCACGTGATAAAATAGGCCGAAGTCAGCATGGTTCCCTTAAGGGGAGATCTTGCCTGACAAATATCTTGGAATTCTTTGAGGAGGTAACAAGCAGGATAGAGAAAGGAGAGTCGGTGGATTTGTTTACTCGAATTTTCAGAGGGCCTTTGACAAGGTGCCGCACATGAGGCTGCTGCACAACAGAGCAGCCCGTGGTATTACAGGAAAGGTACGAGGATAGATAGGAGATTGGCTGACTGGCAGAAGGCAAAGGGGGCCTTTTCTGGTTGGCTGCCGGTGACTAGTGGTGTTCCTCAGGGGTTGGTGTTGGGTCTGCTACTTTTCATGTTATAGTTAATAATCTGGATGACGGAATTGATGGCTTTATGGCCTTTATGGATGATACAAAGATAGTTGGAGGGGCAGGTAGTGGTGAGGAAGCAGGGCGTCTGCAGAAGGACTTGGACAGGTTGAGAAAATGGGCAGAGAAAGGGCAGACAGAACACAGTGCAGGGAGTGTATGGTCATGCAGTTTGATAGAAGGAATAAAGGCATTGACTATTTTCTAAACGGGAGAATTCAGAAATTGGAGGTGCAAGGGGACTTGGGAGTGCTAGTGCAGGATTCTCTAAAGGTTAACTTGCAAGTTGAGTCAGTAACAGGAAGGCAAATGCAATGTCATTGATTTCGAGAAGACTACAATATAAAAGCAAGGATGTAATGCTGAGGCTTTATAAGGCATTGGTCAGACCACATTGGAGTGTTGTGAGCGTTTTGGTCCCCATATATATGGAAAGATGGGTTGGCATTAGAAAGGGTCAAGAGGAGGTTACGAGAATGATCCCAGGGGTGAAAGGGTTAATGTATGAGGGGCGTTTGATGGCTCTGGGTCTGTACTCACTGTAGTTTAGAAGGATGAGGGGGATTTCATTGAAACCTACCAAATATTGAAAGGCCTGGTAGATGCATGTGGAGAGGATGTTTCCAGTTGTGGGAGAGTCAGGATCAGAGGGCATAGACTCAGAATAAAGGATGTCCCTTTTGAACAGAGATGAGGAGGAATTTCTTTAGCCAGAGGGTGGTGGATCTGTGGAATTCATTGCCACAGGCTGCTGTGGAGGCCAGGTCATTGGTGTATTTAAAGCGGATTGATAGGTTCTTGATTAGTAAGGGCATCAAAGGTTACGGGGAGATGGCAGGAGAACGGGGTTGAGAGGGAAACATAAATCTGCCATGATAGAATGGCAGAGCAGACTCGATGGGCTGAATGGCCTAATTCTGCTCCTATATCTTGTAGTTTTCTGGTCTTGTATCCACCAATGACAGGTGTGGTTTGGGCCCACTGACACGAGCCTCCCCCTCCCCCATCCTCCCTGAAACTTAACATAACTGCATGGCCTTGAACAGTTTCCCCACGACAGAACGCCCCACTGTTCCCTGTTTTCTCTCTCCCTCCTGTTATAAATAGTGGGGTTTCCAGCGCCTCCCCTTCAGTACTCCGGATGCAGATCATCAGGCCCTGGGGATTTATCACCTTTCACTCCCATTCCTTTGTCCAGCACTTTGTAACTAATACCACTGCCCTATAATCCTCTTTTTCTTTCGACCCTTGTTTCCACGGTATTCTGTGCAGATAATTGTACCCTCTCCATGAAGGCTGAAGCAAAGTATCTGTTTATTTCTCTGCCATTTCTTTGTTCCTCATTATCAATAGTCCTGTTACTGACTGTGAGACTACTGATCCTTTACTTTTTCCATCCTATCGAACCTTTCACTGCCTGCTTTTCCCTTCCTTGCAAGTTCCCAACTCTCCTTTCACTCTCAGTCAAACTCCTGGTCCACTTTTGCTGAATCCTGTACCACTCCCAGTCTTCAGGCTCACGACTATTTCGGGCATCGTTATATGTCTCCTCGTTGGATCTAGATCACAAGATCACAAGACAAGGGAGCAGAAGCAGGCCATTCAGCCCATCGAGTCTGCTCCAAGGAAAAGAGAAAAAGAAATGGGAAGTGGGGAATGGGGGGGGGGGGGGGGTGGGCAAAAAAACCTAATCACATTTCACGGCCTTATCCCCATATCCCTTGATACCCTGACTATTTAGATATCTATCTCCTCCTTGAACACCCCCACTAATCTGTCCTCCACTGCTGTGCGTGGCAAGGAGTTCCACAATTTCACCACCCTCTGGGTTAAGAAATTTCTCCTCATCTCTGTTTTGAAATTGTACCCTCTAATTCTAAGATTGTGCCCTCT